>NC_037668.1:160337661-160602447 GCF_003255815.1 Theropithecus gelada
AGGCAGACAGAAACTTAGCAAAAGGAAATACTTTCCAGCGGGGAGCCCTGTCCCTCCTGGAGTGGGATAGGACTTCCCTCTGCCTCACATACTTGGTTCCGCAGGATGGAATACATTGCAGACAGGATCCAAGCTCTATCTAACAAGGGAACAAATAGATGACAATGGCCACTTCCCTAGGGTTTGGGAGACTGAGTGATGCCTTGTGGGTCAGGCAGGGGAGGACAGGCTGGACTTGGGCCCTTGCAGCCTCTGTCTCCGTCACAAAGGAGTCTGCTCTGTCTGCCTGGGTCTGCGCGGTCAAACTCCTCCCTCTCCACTTCACAACCCACTGATGTGGTGTTGCACAAGCAGCAGGGGGAGCCAGGTCGGGTGAAGAGAGAGGAAGCTGGCGGCCCTGGGAGGCTGGGCTGCAGCTCCCTTGGAGGACAAGCTAGGCTGTCGTGGGCCAGGCTGGAGGGGTGGGGAGGGGAAGATGGCTCACTGGTGAGTCAAGGTGGCCATTGTCTGCTCCTGCTCCCTCTGGGGGAGGGTGACTGAAAGAGACAAGCCCTCTGGCCAGCTGGGCCTGTGAGGGCAGGTTTTCCACCCTTGTCCTCACAGCTCTGAAAGCAACTGGGGTTTGGCTCCCTTACCCTGATTGCCCATCATGCAACAAGGCAGGGCTGGTGGCTGGCATTGGATGGATGCTGAGAGGAGGGTGTCCAACCCCGCTCACACCTTGCTAAGGGGCTCAAGATGGTCAGTGGATCCTAAAAGCCCAGGCTTGGGGAGAAGCTGTCCTGCCCTGTCTGGCACGGCAGAGGAAGCAGGCAGGCGTGCCCCTCTCTGGTGATCACACTGAACCTGAGCGGCACACCCTCCCCACCGCACCCTTCCTAAGCCTCCTTCCAAACCTGCTCCCATCTAGCAGGCCTGTCCAGCACCCCACCCTCCCTCAGGGCCCCAGGGGGAGCCTACAGAGAGCGAGGTCACTCTGGGTCGGTGCCTGGAGGCACCACCCTTGCCCCTCACTACAACCTGGTCTGGTCCGAGTGTCAAGGCCTCCATCCTGCCCCCTGTCAAGCCCAAGTTTGGGTCCCTGATAACTCCTAAGGCTGACGTCACAGAAGCACAGAATGACAGACTGTCAGGGTTATTGTACGTTTGGGGAAACTGAGGTTCACAGAGGTCAGACACATGCAGCAGGGGTGCCCAGTCTGCAGTGGGCAGGTGGAGGAGGGAAGACTCCCTGTCAGGGGACAGCTGTGCTTCCAGGCCCTGGCAGGCCTCCGAGTTGGGGACAGTCTGAGGTTTAGGGCCACCTTACAGTTCCCCTGCCGCTGCCTTCTTTGCTGCTTCATTCTCATTTGGGTGGAACAAAGGTGTTCCAGAGCTCAGGGGGTGAGGTGAAGTAAGGAGCTGCCTTGTGTGGGCGGCCGTGTGGCTTTGGAGTTGACAGACGTAGGTTAGAGCCCGCATTTCTCAACCTTCTGCCGGCGGGACCCTGAGAGGTGCCTAGATCTCATTTCCCATCTGTGAAATGACAGTAATAAGCATCTCACAATGCAAAATGCTTTGCATATATTGTCTCATGTATCTTTGAAGAGGAACAGAATATGCCACACCAAAATATGCCACTTCCGCATCAGGGTTACTCTCATTTGAAAAATGGCTGATGCAAAAGGCACACTCTGACTTCTTCCCTTTTCTCCTTGTCCCCAGGGGAAAGAAACGTTTTTGTCACCAGAGATGAGGAGTTGAGGCAGAGGCAAATGTGCACAAAAGGATAAAATACCTCTTACCTTCCTTAGCTTCCCTAATCATCCTTTTCCACAGTCGCCACTCTTTCTTTCTTTTTTTTTTTTTTTTTTTTTTTTGAGACAGGGTTTTGCTCTGTTGCCCAGGCTGGAGTGCAGTAGCATGATCATGGCTCACTACAGCCTTGACCTCCTGGGGCTCAAGTGATCCTCCCACCTCAGCCTCCTGAATAACTGGAACTACAGGTATGCACCACTATACCTGGCTCATTTTTACATGTTTTGTAGAGGTGTTTCACCATGTTGCCCAGGCTGGTCTCAAACTCCTGGGCTCGAGCAATCTTCTGGCCTTGGCCTCCCAAAGTGCTAGAATTACAGGTGTGAGCCACTGCGCTCAGCCAAAGACCTATTGTTTTTTTGAAACCCAGTTTCACTCTGTCCCTCAGGCTGGAGTGCAGTGGCATGGCAACCTCTGCTTCCCAGGTTCAAGTGATTCTTCTGCCTCAGCCTCCCCAGTAGCTGGGATTACAGGTGCATGCCACCGCACCTGGCTGATTTTGTATTTTTAGTAGAGACGGGGTTGCCCAGGCTGGTCTCGAACTCCTGACCTCAGGTGATCCACCCGCCTTGGCCTCCCAAAGTGCTGGGATTACAGGCGTGAGCCTGGCCTCTCGAGGCCCTACTTTTTTTTTTTTTGAGACGGAGTCTCATTCTGTCGCCCAGGCTGGAGCGCAGTGGCTCCGCCTCCCGGGTTCACGCCATTCTCCCGCCTCAGCCTCCAAGTAGCTGGGACTACAGGTGCCCGCCACCATGCCCGGCTAGTTTTTTTTGTATTTTTAGTAGAGACGGGGTTTCACCATGTTAGCCAGGATGGTCTCGATCTCCTGACCTCGTGATCCACCCACCTGGGCCTCCGAAAGTGCTGGGATTACAGGCTTGAGCCACCGCACCCGGCCGAGGCCCTACTCTTGATGGCTCTTCTAGACTGCTGCTGGCTCAGGATGGATCTGAGACATGGAAGAGGTGAGTGAGATAAAAGGTCACAGTGCTCTTCCCAGAGCAGAGCAGTGGAGAGAGGGGCTTGTCAGGCAGAGGATGCTACTGATGTCCAAAGGAGAGGAGGCTGAGAGGGTTGCCCTGAGTCCAGGGACACAGTCCAGGGCTTTCAACTGTGCCTGGGGGAGCTTTGGGCTAGCGGTAGAGGAGGGACTGGAAGTCTTGAACAGCAGGTGGCCAAGAGTTCGTATAATGGATGTTCTGTGGTTAAAGGGGCTCCTCAGTGCCCATGGGATGAGGGCTGAGGGCTCGGACTCAGGATGAGTACGCGCCAAGCTGCTGACAGTGCTTTCCTCTAGGGAGAGGGGCTGAGGGACGTTGTTACTCTCTATGCCTTCACAGTGTTTGCTTTTTTTTTTTTTTTTTTTAGAGACCAGGCCTTGCTCTGTCACCCAGGCTGGAGAGCAGTGGCATGATCACGGCTCACTGCACCCTCAACCTTCTGGGAGCAAGTAATCCTCTGCCTCAGTCTCCCAAGTAGCTGGGACTGCAGCCAAGGGTCACCACCCTTGGCTAATTTTTTTTTTTAAGTTTTCTTTTGTAGAGACAAGGACTTGCTATGTTAGCCAGGCTGGTTTCGAACTCCTGGCCTCAAACAATCCTGCTGCTTCTGCTTCCCAAAGTGCTGAGATTACAGGCATGAGCCATGTTTGCATTTTGTTTGTTTGTTTTTTGTTTTTTGCTTATTTGTTTTTACAATGATTGTGCCATATTTGAATTTTCTTTCTTTTCTTTTTTTTTTTTTGAGACGGAGTCTCACTCTGTCACCTGGACTGGAGCGCAATGGCGTGATCTCGGCTCACTGCAACCTCTACCTCCTGGGTTCAAGCAATTCTCCTGCCTCAGCCTCGTGAGTAGCTGGGATCACAGGCATGCGCCACCACGCCTGGCTAATTTTTGTATTTTTAGGAGAGACAGAGTTTCACCGTGTTGGTCAGGCTGGTCTCAAATTCCTGACCTTGTGATCCGCCCACCTCGGCCTCCCAAAGTGCTGGGATTACAGGCGTGAGCCACCATGCCCAGCCTTTTTTTTTGAGACAGAGTTTTGCTTTTCTTGCCCAGGTTGGAGTACAATGGCGCGATCTTGGCTCACTGCAACCTCTGCCTCCCGGATTCAAGCGATTCTCCTGTCTCATCCTCACGAGGGACTGAGATTACAGGCATGCGCCACCATGCCTGGCTAATTATGTATTTTTAGTAGAGATGGGGTTTCTCCGTGTTGGTCAGGCTGGTCTTGAACTCCTGACCTCAGGTGATCCGCCCGCTTTGGTCTCCCACAGTGTTGAGATTACAGACATGAGCCCCGCATGCAGTCGAATTTCTTTTAAAGGAAGAATAAAGACCAGAAGGGCCTATGTCATGCTAATAGTGGGTGGCGGGGAACGACTTGGGATTTGAGTTTCCCAGTTGAATTTTCTCCAACAAACGTGTATCAGTGAAACTAGAAAAATATTTTAAAATGAGATTACATATGTAAATTGTTCAGAGTAGCGGCGCTGTTGGAACAGAACACCTGCCATACTGGGAAGTTTTCTATCTGCACTGTCTGAGACTGGAGTCACTGAAGCCATTATGGCTGTGGGCTCTTGACTTGTGGCTAGTGCAGCTCAGGAACTGGAGTTTTAATTTATTTAATTTTGACGATGTTAAATTTAGGCCAGGCCGGGCGCGGTGGCTCAAGCCTGTAATCCCAGCACTTTGGGAGGCTGAGACGGGCGGATCACGAGGTCAGGAGATCGACCTGGCTAACACGGTGAAACCCTGTCTCCACTAAAAAATACAAAAAACTAGCCGGGCGAGGTGGCGGGCGCCTGTAGTCCCAGCTACTCGGGAGGCTGAGGCAGGAGAATGGGGTAAACCCGGGAGGCGGAGCTTGCAGTGAGCTGAGATCCGGCCACTGCACTCCAGCCTGGGCGACAGAACTAGACTCCGTCTCAAAAAAAAAAAACAAAAATTTAGGCCAGGCGCAGTGGCTCATGCATATAATCCTAGTGCTTTGGGTGACTGAGGCAGGAGGATCACCTGAGTTCAGGAGTTCGAGACCAGCCTAGCCAACATGGTGAAACCCTGTTTCTACCAAAAAAAACAAAAAAACAAAAATTAGCCGGGCATGGTGGCGGGCACCTGTAGTCCCAGCTATTCAGGAGGGTGAGGCACAAGAGCTGCCTGAACCTGGGAGGTGGAGGCTGCAGTGAGCCAAGATTGTACCACTGCACTCCAACCTGGGTGACAGAGTGAGATCCTGTCTCAAAAAAACAAAACAAAACAAAAAAATTAAATAGCTCTGTCTTGAGAGCATCCAATAGGACAGACTGTGAGGGTGACAGGGCGATGCTGGGTCTTAGGAGTGAGTTTCCTGCCTTATCACCATCTGAGCCCCTCCTGATGGGTGCTTTCTCCCCTATCCTTTCTCTCCTCCCAGGCTTCAGAGCATCCTCTGTTCAGGGTCCCTCCTGCCTCAGGTTCCTTCTCCAACATGTACAGAGGACAGGGGTTCCTCGGTCAAACCCCTCCAGGTGTGTATGTGTCACGGTGGGGGTATCTCCTGCAGGTGAGAGCCCAGGCTCAGCACCACCTTGCTGTGGGGATCTTGGGCAAGTCACCTCCCCTTTCTGGGCCTCAGTTTCTTCATCTGTATAATGAGGATATTGGCCAGAGATTCCATAAGGGCCCCATGGCCCTTTGTCGTCTTCTTTTTTTTTTTTTGAGGGGGGGGATGGAGTCTCGCTCTGTCGCCCAGGCTGGGATGCAGTGGCACAATCTCAGCTCACTGCAAGCTCTGCCTCCCGGGTTCACGCCATTCTCCTGCCTCAGCCTCCCGAGTAGCTGGGACTACAGGCGCCTGCCACCACGCCTGGCTAAGTTTTTGTATTTTTAGTAGAGACGGGGTTTCACCGTGTTAGCCAGGATGGTCTCGATCTCCTGACCTCGTGATCCGCCCGTCTCGGCCTCCCACAGTGCTGGGATTCCAGGCTGAGCCACCGTGCCCGGCCTCATGGCCCTTTGTCTTCTAATTGCTGAGATCACTGGTTGAGGTCCTTGGCCATGGTCAGGTGTACTGGGCACTGCTGGGCAAGGGACACTTAAATGAGGTAACAGAAAGGACTTTCTGCTTTGGGAGGCTGAGGTGGGAAGATTGCTTGAGCCCAGGAGTTCAAGACCAGCCTGGGCAATATAGTGAGACTTCATCTCTGCAATAAAAAAACAATTAGCCGGGTGCAGTGGTGGGTGTGGTCCCACCAGCTACTCAGGAGGCTGAGGTGGGAGGATGGCTTGAGCCCAGGAACTCAAGCTCGCAGTTAGCTGAGACCGTTCCACTGCACTGCAGTGAGACTTTATCTCAAAAAAAAAAAAAAAAAAAAAAAAAGGGCTGGGTGCGGTGGCTCACGCCTGTAATCCCAGCACTTTGGGAGGCCAAGGTGGGCAGATCACAAGGTCAGGAGATCGAGATCATCCTGGCTAACACGGTGAAACCCTGTCTCTACTAAAAATGCAAAAAACTAGCCGGGCGAGGTGGCGGGCACCTGTAGTCCCAGCTACTCTGGAGGCTGAGGCAGGAGAATGGCGTGAACCCAGGAGGCGGAGCTTGCAGTGAGCCGAGATCACGCCACTACACTTTAGCCTGGGCGACAGAGCGAGACTCCACCTCAAAAAAAAAAAAAAAAAAAAAGACTTTCTGGCTGGAAGACTAACAAGGCGCTGGGATGGGTGAAGTGTGTGGTGATGGGTGTGTCATGGGGCCAAGAGAGCTCCCTGCCTGTTGATCCAGCTTGCCTCTGGCAGTTCGTTGCTCTGTACTCTTCCTCAGATCCTGACTTTATTTTGACACTTACCAATCTCTGTTGTCACTGACCTATTTTTATCTCTGTCTTTCCCGATAGATTTCAAGATATTCACAGAGAAAGAGTCTGCCGAGCTCCCCTCTGGATACCCCAGCTCCTACGTGAAGCAAATGCTTCTTTTTTTATTTTTTGAGACAGTCTCACTGTGTTGCCCAGGCTGGAGTGCAGTGTCCCATTCTTGGCTCACTGCAGCCTCCGCCTCCCAGGTTCAAGTGATTCTCCTACCTCAGCCTTCTGAGTAGCTGAGATTTCAGGTGCGTGCCACCACACCCAGTTAAATTTTGGTTTCGCCATGTTGGCCAGGCTGGTCTGGAGCTCCTGACCTCAGGTGACCCACCCGCCTTGGCCTCCCAACCTGCTGGGATTACAGGTGTGAGCCATTACGCCTGGCCCAGAAGTTTCTTTTTCTTTCTTTTTTTTGAGATGGAGTCTCACTCTATTGCCCAGGCTGGAATGCAGTGGTGCGACCTCGGCTCACTGCAACCTCAGCCTCCCAGATTCAAGTGATTCTCCTGCCTCAGTCCCCCATGTAACTGGGATTACAGGCCAGCGCTGCCACGCCTGGCTAATTTTTGTATTTTTAGTAGAGATGGGGTTTCACCAGTTGGCCAGGCTGGTCTTGAACTCCTGACCTAGAGTGATCCAGCCACCTCAGCCTCTTAAAGTGCTGGGATTACAGGTGTGAGCCACCATGCCTGGCCCCAGACAATGTTTCTACAGGTTTGAAGAACAGAAGCATGAATAGTTCCTTTGCAACCTCTCCCTGGCTTTTCCCCTTTGGGGTTAGAGTTAAACTCCATGGCTAAAGGACCCAGACTTGAGAAAAAATACAAAGTCAACAGAATTTGGAGACATTTTGTCTTGCTTTCTGCCTCTTTGAAAGTGACTTTTTCCCTCAACTTCTCAAACTCCAACCTTCCCTTTCTCCTGAAAAGCAGGAGAGTGTTCAGTGGGTTGTCCCCCACACCGGGGGCACCTACATTTTTGTTGTTGTTTGTTTGTTTGTTTTGAGACAGAACCTCCCCTGTTGCCCAGGCTGGAGCACAGTGGCACGATCTCGGCTCACTGCAACCTCTGCCTCCTGCGCTCTAGTGATCCACCACCTCTGCCTCCCAAGTACCTGGGACTACAATCACGCGCCACCCTGCTCTGCTAATCTTTTGTATTTTTTGTAGAGACAGGATTTCACCATGTTGCCCAGGCTGGTCTCAAACTCCTGGGCTGAAGCAATCCACTCACCTTGGCCCCCCAAGGTGCTGGGATTACAGGCGTGAGCCACCACGCCCAGCCCATTTCTTTGGTTTTCTTTTTTTTTTGAGACATGGTCTTGCTCTGTCACCCAGATTGGAGTGTGGTGTGGTGGCGCACAATCACAGCTCACTGCAGCCTCAACTTCTACCTCCCACCTCAAGCAAGCCTCCCACCTCAGACTCCTGAGTAGCTGCGACTACAGGTGTGAGCCACCATGCTCAGCTAACTTTTTAATTTTTTTGTAGAAACAGGTTCTCACTATGTAGCCCAGACTGGTCTCAAACTCCTGACCTCAAGTGATCTTCTTGCCTCGGCCTCCTGTGGTGGAACTACAGGCATGAGCCACTGCACCCAGCCACACCTGCATATTACATGAAGAAGTAATGCCTAACCTGAATATGGCTTGTCACACTTCAGTTACAGGCAGGAGCATTGTCGTCCGACCTGGGTTCATCCTGGTCTGCTGGTCACTAGCTGTGTGTCCATGAGTGAGTTCCCTTTATCCTTCTGAGCCTCAGCTTGCTCATCTGTAAAATGGAGTCCAGTGACACCTCCCTGGCCATTCTGCAGGTTGCTGTGAGGATACAGTGATTCAGTCCAGCACACAAGAAGCATCTGTGAGCCGTAAGGGCCTGAACAGAAAAAGGGTTCATATTGCCATGACTTTGGGCCAGGGTGGGGCCTTCCCACACCCTCTAATCATACCAGAGTCGATGACAGTGGCTGTGCGTGGAAGCCACCTCCTTTTTAATCTTACAGCTGACAAGCAGAGAGGGTAGCCCTGGTATCGCTTTCATCTTTAGCCTCACCCCTGGGGGAGGGTGACAGAGAGGCCAGGTAAACCCAGTGGAGCCCAAATCTTGCTCCTCTCCTAACCTGGAGCTCCTCACTGGCCTGACCATCCAGTACTGAGGACCCCTCTGGTGGTCAGAACACAGGTCCCAGATCTGTCTTTCCTGTCTTTTTTTTTTTTTTTTTTTTTTTTGAGACAGTCTTGCTCTGTCGCCAGGCTGGAGTGCAGTGGTGCAATCTCAACTCACTGCAACCTGCACCTCCCAGGTTCAAGTGATTCTCCTGCCTCAGTCTCCACAGTAGCTGAGACTAAAGGCACACACCACCACGCCTAGCTCATTTTTGTATTTTTAGTAGAGATGGGGTTTCGCCATGTTGGCCAGGCTGGTCTTGAACTCCTGACCTCAGATGGATCCGCCCTCCTCGGTCTCCCAACCTGCTGGGATTACAGGCGTGAACCACTGCGCCCAGCCCCGGACCTGTCTTCACTCCCCACCACCCTGACTCCATAAGCCTCCCCTCTACCAAGCTGGGAGCCTGCCCTTGAGTCGGCTTTGCACACAGACACCATTTTAGGTATTCCCACAGCCCCCAGGGCCTGGTCACTCATTAGCCATGTCAGTCTCTCCATCCTAAGTTCTTTATCTGTGTAGATATGGGGACACTAGGACCAGAGAGGTGATGTTACCAGCTCAGTGTCACACAGCACACCTGAGCATCAGTCCCCAAATCCCCAGAATGCCAGATGGCTCCAGCTCTTCCCCACAGGAATGCTTTTTCTTTCCCTTCTTTCTCAAAGCTTCCCTCTGGCTTCCCTTCTGATTTCAGTGGGTTGTTCCCACCCCAGGGGCACCTGCATTTTATTGTTTTGTTGTTGTTGTGTGTTTCCCTTCCCTTTGGCTTCCCCCGCCTGCTTTTTCTCTTTTTTAAGACAAAGTATTACTCTGTCGCCCAGGCTGGAGTACAGTGGTACAATCTTGGCTCACTGCAACCTCTGCCTCCAGGGTTCAAGCAATTCTCCTGCCTCAGCGTCCCGAGTAGCTGGGACTACAGGTGTGCGCCACCATGCCCCGCTAATTTTTGTATTTTTAGTAGAGACAGGGTTTCACTATGTTGGCCAGGCTGGTCTTGAACTCCTGACCTCGTGATCCACCTGCCTCGACCTTCCAAAGTGCTGGGATTACAGGCGCGAGCCACTGCACCCAGTCGCCTTTGGCTTTCAAGCATGGACAACCCCTTTGAGGCCCCCAGGCCCTAGAGTTCTGGGGTGGAGTCTCCTTCCTGCTCTGAAAGCCATCCTCATTCTTCTTCTCGCTGCCACAGACTGAGAAGCCCCTTCCTCAGGTATCTTGCCCTCTGGGTTATGGGCCAGGCAGTGCTGATGCCTGAAATCACTGCATAGCTACTCACACCATGGATACCCTGTCTCCCGCTCCAACCCCAGGACGTGACCAAAGCCATCCTGCTATAGAACACGGTCCCTTTTGCCTCTTATGCTTCCTCCAATGCTTGGAGAAACCTCCCCTAGCTCCCATCAGAAGGAAGCTCTACATCTTGAAACCTCCCCATCCCGGCCAGGCCCTATGGCAGCATTGATCTCTGCCTGCCTCTGTACTGACGGGGTGTGTGTGTGTGTGTGTGTGTGTGTGTGTGTGTGTGTGTGTCTGTCTGTCTGTCCCCACTAGCTCGTGAGCTCCATGACAGCAGAAACCACGTCTTGCTCCTCTGTGTCTCCACTGCCTGTCACAGAGCCGGAGTTCAAAACCAAGTTTCTTGAATTTAATTGAACCTAAAGCTGGGTGGTTTGGGGGTCACAAACCTGGACTCCATGGCTACCAAACCATGATAAGTGCTTCAAGAACAACAGAGGAGAAAATGAAGAAGAAGGAAGGGAACCCCTCCTTGGCCCCTTCCTCTTCAGCAGCCGGATTCCCATCTCTCAGGTCTTCCCACCCTTGGCCTGGCTGGGCCACACTTGGCTGAGAAGCTAAAGTGGAGGAGGCCGGTCAGAGAGACATCAGGTCTGTGTTGGTGACTTGTCTCTTGCATGAGTTCACTTAATGACCAATTTCATGGGAAATCCTCTCTTCTCCATCTCCACCCTCAGTATGGGTGACTGGGGCTGACCCAAACTAGAAAAAGGACAGAGGGACCCCAATTAAGTAATAGCTGGAGACAGCGCCAGGTAGGAGTGGATGGTCTCTTACCTAGGGTGGTATGGAGAGGACTCAGTCTTCCTACAGGAGAGCAAGGAACAGAACTCCAGACCAGCCAGAGAGACACTCAGATCTTTCTAAAGTGTTTACTTGAGACTTATCTTCAGAGAGCTGAGATTACAGTAAGTAAAACCAAAGTGGCCAGGCACACAGGCTCATGCCTGTAATCCCAGCACTTTGGGAGGCTGAGGCAGGTGGATCACCTGAGGTCAGGAGTTCGAGACCAGCCTGGACAACATGGTAAAATCCAGTCTCTACTAAAAATACAAAAATTAAGCTGGGCACAGTGGCTCGAGCCTGTAATCCCAGCACTTTGGGAGGCTGAGGTGGTCAGATCACCTGAGGTAGGGAGTTCGAGACCAGCCTGACCGACATGGAGAAACCCCATGGAGAAACTCTACTAAAAATACCAAATTAGCCGGGTGTGGTGGCTCATGCCTGTAATCCCAGCTACTTGGGAGGCTGAGGCAGGAGAATCACTTGAACCTGGAAGGTGGAGGTTGCGGTGAGCCGAGATCATTCCATTTCACTCCAGCCTGGGCAACAAGAGCGGAACTCCGTCTCAAAAAACAAAACAAACAAACAAAAAAACAAATTAGCTGGATATGGTGGCACACACCTGTAGTCCCAGCTGCTCAGGAGGCTGAGGTAGAAGAGTCGCTTGAACCCAGGAGGTGGAGGTTGCAGTGAGCCGAGATTGTGCCATTGCCCTCCAGCCTGGGTGACAGAGCAAGACTTTGTCTCAAAAAAAAAAAAAAAAAAAACAAAAAAAACAAAAAACAAAAAATAAGAATAATCAAAGTAAGGCAACAAGAGATGGATAAAAGACTACAAATAGGGTACACTGCTTGGGTGACGGGTGTACCAAAATCTCACAAATCACCACTAAAGAACTTACTCATGTAACCAAACACCACCTGTTCCCCAATAACCTATGGGAATAAAAATGATAAAAACTACTTAATGCCAGATACATGCTGAGAAAATTAAACTGAAATAATTTGTTTCACTTAAAAATAAAACAAAACAAAAAAACAAAGTAAGGGCAACAAGAGAAGCTCAGGCTGAGGCTGGCAGAGAGCAGAGACTAGGCACCCAGACCTCTCAGAATCACCTCTGGTGCTTTTGTTATCAGAGCCAGCTTTGTGGATGGTTGCCTGGAGGCAGGCGCATGGCTGAGGTGGCACCGCTGGGCCTGGGATACTTCATCTGGACAGTCAGCCTTGGGGTATGGGGGGACCAAGGCGGGAGTACTCTCCTGGGAGGCCCCGTGTCTGGGAGGCAGCACTGCTGTCACCACCCCGACTGCTCTTCTGGCTGCCTGGGTGACTCAGGACCTGCCAGCAGGCCCGAATGTGCTGGGACAAGTCTCAGCCTTCCCTCCTTCCCCACATGCCTCCCCGTGGCCTAGCGGGGACTAAGCTTCCCCCTTCCACCTGCATCTGGAGGTTGGCTGCAAGCTGTCAGGCCCGTGGGCCACTGCTGGCTGCTTCCCCAAGCCCTGCCCAGCCCTGTCCCTGGGCAAATCAGAGCCCTCCCTGGGGCCCCAGATGACTGGCAGCATTCTAACAGGTCATTCCCCTAGGGTGAGATCCTGGGGTGCCGTGGGGCAGGCACTCATACTTGACACCTACGAGCCTCACTGGTGTCCTAACAGTTGGGCAGCACGGATATGATTATCCCCATGTTTCAGTTGGAGAAACTGAGAGCCACAACCTCCACAGTCTCAACTCAAATGCAGGCCTCTTGATTCCTGCTCTCCTTCCTAGACCGCACACCCAGGACCACGGGCTGGAGGCGGGAGGGAACCACAGACTGATACACTTGTGGAGTTGGGGTGGAGGCAGCCATCTTGGGTCAAATAGGCCGAATCCAGTCCTCTCTCAAGCTGGGGCTTGGCCTCTTGGGACTGGACCAGCTTTGTCTACCAGACCGAGGGAGGGGAGAGGTTGCTGGGAATAAGCAGGTTCTGGGTTCCCAGGGAAGAGGAACCCTGAGGACCTCTATTAGGCCTTCCAGTGTCAGAGGCTGAGGCTCACTTAGCCACCCTTGGTCTTGTATGTTCCTGTGGGGTCGGCTTTAGACTTCTCTGAACAGTTCTCCTGCACCTTAACATCTCACAGGGTCAGGAATGAGGAACAGTAATAAATCTCGGGTTAATCCATTATGTTCTAGGCCTTGTGCTTAAGTCTTGATCTGCAGAATGTCAAGTCTCCTGCACTCAAGCCTGTGAACCACTTTCATGTCACCTCCATTCCTCCTGGAAGATGAGGATATTGGGCTGAGAACAGCTGGAACCCTGTCCAAGGTGAGTAGCAGCAGTAGGGTTTGAGCCTAGGTCTGCTGGCTCTTTAATATTGGGATCCAGACTTGACTTAAGGGCCCTGGCTTTGAAGGGGAAATTGAGCCTGCCACAAAGATCCCTCCAGGTGCCCTGGCTACAGCTCCCCTCCTCTCCCACCCTGTGGCCCCAAGTCTTTCCTCCTCCCTTCCCTCCCTCCATAGCTCAGAACCATTCCAGAGTAACCTGGGCTGGCAAGGGTTAAGTCACCTCCTGCTGGCTTGTGCTGTCTGCCTGCTTTGCTGTTTGCCAGCGCTGCACCTGTTGTAGCCCTACAGTTTTGATGAGGTTGGCAGGGAGTGCCAACTCGTACGGGCATGGTAAACATGCCACCTGCCTGCTCAGTGCTGCCAGAGCAGTAATGTGCCAATTCCAGCACGAATTCTTAGCTACTCCCTCCCTAGTGGACCCAGGCTGAGGGGGGCATACCAGCCTGGCTGAGACCTCCAGACCCTCAGGTGAGGGGCTGGGGCCTGCATGACAGATGCTCTGGAAAGGACCTGCCTGTTGGCCCTGCATTCTGAAGGAGAATGGTCCCCAACAGAGGAGGCAATCCCAGTGAAGGAGGCCAGGTTGAAGTGGGGACAATGTACTCCCTTTTTCTTTCTTTTTTTTTAAATTTGAGACAGAGTTTCACTCTTGTTGCCCAGGCTGGAGTGCAATGGCACAACCTTGGCTCACTGCAACCTCTGCCTCCCAGGTTCAAATGATTCTCCTGCCTCAGCCTCCCCAAATAGCTGCGATTATAGGCATGTGCCACCATGCCCAGCTAATTTTGTATTTTTAGTAGAGATGGGGTTTCACCATGTTGGTCAGGCTGGTCTCAAACTCCTGACCTCAAGTGATCTACCCACCTCGGCCTCCCAAAGTGCTGGGATTACAGGGGTAACCCACCATGCTGGGCTGCACTCCCTTTTTTCCAAAGGGCGAGAAGGCTCAAACACAAACAAGGAAGCATCAGTGACCATCAGTGTTCCGGATGGGCAGGGCTTTATTAGACACGTTGTCATGATAAGGCAAACACAGGCTGGTGTTCTGTCCTTTTTGCAGATGACCCTATGTAGCTGGGGCTGGTCTTCCCCCACCTCCTCTGTTCGCTGTCAGTCTCAGGACCAGCTGAGCATGCCCGCCACCCTCCCTCCCCTTTTCCTCCTCCCTTTCAGTGTGGGCTGTGGTTGGCGGTGACATTTAATTCAGGGAAGGCACCTGACCTTGGGGAGGAATGTGGGAAATGTCTGCAGACTGGGGCAGTCACCCCCCACCTGGAGCCCAGGAATGTGGGCTCTAGGCCACCTGCAGCCCTCAAGGGAGGTGAGTGCAGGGTCCAGGAATGACACTGTTGGAAGACACTGGCAAGGTCACCTAGTGAAACTCCTACATTGTACAGAGGGTGAGGATGAGCCACCAATGCCCACCCCCGTGGCACCAGCACAGCCTTCTCTCCAATCTGGTGATGGCACTGTCCCTGACTCTTGGTGTCTCCTCAAGCCGGAGGCCACAAGTACAGCGGCAACTTTTGATTTGTCAGACCCACAGAACTGCAGAAAGTCCAAGCCCTTCGAAGTGAGCTGCCGTACATCCTCTATCACTGATGTGGAGACTGAGGTGCAGACAGATGTGAATTGGTTGCCATCTACTCACTATGGGCCAGGACCCAGGTCTCTGGCATGGGTGCATTTCCCACCATCCCTCCTGTTCCTGATGCTGGAAGTCAGCATCTCCTCTTCATCCCAGCAGGGAGATTCAGGTGGCCTCTCCAAAACTCCCACAGGATTACTGCTGGGAGTGCAGTGCCTTCTGGGGTGCCCATCTGTGTGAACTGCCGGGGGTGGGCGCTGCAGCCACAGAGGGCCTGGTCACTACACTCAAGCCCACGCTCCAGCACCTGGAGAGCAGGTGCTCTGTGCTCTGGCTGACTGCTAAGAAAACCAAGCTAACTCCAGCAGCTGCCTTCTTTGGGGCTGCACCGGGAGAAAGGGTTAGAGTAAGGACTCTGCTGCCCTCTCGTGGCCCCACTTGGGCATTGCTGCTTGTCATTCAGGCTGCTGGCAGCTCAACTGCTCTGAGCTATGGAAATCTCTCTCCTAATTGCCCTGCCATGGACTCCAAAAGGCCTGGATGGGGTGTATATCATTCCTCCTATCACACCACTTAGGCCATGCCTTGTTCCTTGTTGGATCCTGGAGGAAGAGGGCCTCAGGTCAACAGATGACGCCCAGCCTGTTACCCAGAATGCTTGGGTATAGGGAGACACCTGGTGGTTCCCACAGACACAACCTAATCAACCAACACCAGACAGGATGGTTTGAAAATTTAGAGGATATTTATTTCTCAGGAAGGTGCACAACAGCTGGCAGGCACTGCTTTCCCTGCTCTAGGGGATTCCTCTCTCCTTTTCCAAGAAATCCCCTCTCTTCTTGGAAGTGCCCATGGGAGGCTGGGATGTGAAAAGAAACCATACACAACACTCCAGAGCCTTAAAAAAATAAAGCAACGACCTCCTCCACATGAATACACACTTACAAAATAAATAGACAGATAAAAGAGAGGCCACGCGCCTCCCATCCCGGCTGTAGGGCTGCTTGGGGAGAGAAGGGCTGGGTGGCTCGGTCCCACTTCTCCCAGCCAGGATGATCCAGAGGCTAAATGGAATGGAAGGGCCCTGGCCTCAGAGAGAGGACGGGGTAGGACCTCTCCCGGTGCTCAGCAGGGAAGACACTGGGAGCATGGGTAGGGAACAAAAGAACAAATAAATAAATAAATAGAACCCAACAGCACTCCCAGAGGCCTAAGGGCTTAGGGTGAGGCTCAGGGGGGCCCTGGGGCCTGTTTCCCTGAAAATAGCAGATCCAGTACAGGCAGAAAGGACAGCAGGGAAAACACAAGCCACACCCACCTGGCCTGCAGAGCCCAGCCCCAGAAGGAGGCCACAAATCAGCTCTACAGGGAGGAGGGGTGGGGTGGGGGATGCTGAGCTCCACACTAGCTGCTCTGAGCCTGCTCTCTGGCCCTAGAGGTGCCCGAAGGCTAGGGACCCTCCCATCCCTGTGTTCTCTGAGGCCAGCAGAGCCTCCTCCCTCACTCTCCAGCCTTCATCCTCACCATCTCCACCAGAGGAAACCGTAGCTATCTCTGAGGTGGGCTCTTTCCTAGGAAAGTTGAGGCAGAGCCCTCTCCTCTTATTCTTAATGGCCTTCCTGACCCGGGGCATCCTGAGGGTCAGCTGGGAGAAGTCAAAACAATCCAATCCCGTGTCCACCTCTGCTCCACTTGGCCACAGGTGCCCCCACTACATCCAGCCGGGGCTGCATTCTAAGCTCCCTTCAGGCCAACAGGGAGAAGGTGTCAGACAGAAGCAAGTACAGAGAAGGGGGCAGGAGCTGCTGGAATGGACAGTTTGGGCAGGAGGCCAAACTGGACACATGAAGAAGTCCAAGGGTCCCTCCTGGAGCAGAGTGGCCAGCTGGGGGCCGGAGAGCACAGGGTCGGCATGGCTGGCCACTCAGCTGGGCAGCAACACGTGCTCCAGGAGGTAGGTGAGGGAGTCCCAGTGCTTCCAGAGGAGGAACAGGACAAGGACCAGGAGGGCAGTGCTGGTGATGCGCAGGCGTGTCTTCATGAGGGGCGTGATGAAGTTGGCGACGGTGGACACGAACACCAGCAGCACGGCCATGAGCGCCAGGATCACGTTGATGAACTTGCCCAGCAGCGCCCGCGCGTTGGCGTTCTCCACGCCCTCCAGCTGCACCACCTGCTGCTGTTGCTGTTGCAGCTCCAGCTTGGTGACCCGGGTCAGGCAGGACTCCACGGCCTCCTGTGGGGGCAGAGGGGCTGGCATGTGGGCGCTCAGGTTGGGCAGGACCCCTAGCCTGAAAACCTACATAGCCCACTGGGAAGGTGCCTATAATGAAGCCTCCTCTCCAAAGGCCAGGAGGAGTGGAGGTTGACTAGCTGTAACTCGGGTCAGAGCCCTTTAAGGATGACTCTTTGGGGAGGATGCTAGGAAATGAGAGTCTTGATTACTAGGGATGGAGAGGAGCTGGCCCAATCCCAGCTAGCTCCCTCTTGAGGCAGGCTGGAGGCTGGGAACTCCAACTACTCATTTGCAAGGCTGCCATCAAAGAGGTAGGGGCCTGGCGGCCCTTGCCCTGTGGGCTTGCCTCTGCACAGTGCATGCTCTCAGCTTCAGGCCTGTCTTGCTCATCTACACTTGGCCCCCGCTATGCTGCCCTCTTCGTCCACGTGCCTATCTGCCCCAGCCAACAGGCCAGGCTGTGTCTATCATGCCCCACGAGACAAGAATCCTAAACCTCTGGCTGCTGCCAGCTCTCCCAGCACATGTGGGGCCTCCCACGGTTGCCCTGGCCATACCTGGATGTCCCGCGCCCTCTCATAGGACTGGTAGGCCACCTTCTCCTCCATACTGGCCAACTCCTGCTTCAGGTTCGTCATCTCATTCTGGTGAAGCTCAGTCAGGTCGTTGAGCTGCTCCTCCAGCCGCTCATACCTGGCGGAGGGAGAGAGAGTGACACCAGTCCTGGCTCCCCGAGCCTCCCTTCTCTCCCATGGTTGATTCATTCATTCTCTCAATAAACAATGACTCAGCCCACCCCACGTGTCCAGCTCTGCTCTGTTCTAATTTTAACAGCAACAACAATGAAGCTACTCTTTACACAGCACTTAGGTGCAGGCACTGTGCTAAGCGTCTTACCTACATGACCTCATAGGATCCTCCCCGCAATCCCGTGAGATAGGTGCCAGTGTCATCTCCATTTTACAGAGGAGAAGACTGAGGCGTGGAGGCTGAGGAGCTGCCTAGGATCACACAGCTCATGAAGGGAGGAGTTAAGGATTGGCTGACTTCAACCTGGGCTCTTAAGCCCTGGGCTCAGATGCTCTCTGGGTACCAGGGACACATGGGTGTAGAGGACACAATCCCCACTCTGAAGGCACAAAATAGTGTAAGATGAATATTATGTGAGGAGTGGATAGTTTTTAGGTGGGGCTCCCCTTCAATCTTCCAAACCTTCTTCGTATATACGGAGAAGAAAAAGAGAAAGTGCTAGCTAAGGAGAAGATCCCTCCGTGAGCCCAGGGAGCGAGCGGCAAGTACTGCAGAGGCACACAGCAAAGGGCAGCAAAGGGCAGCACAGGGCCGAAGGGAGACACAGAAGGAGAGGCCGAGAGACGCCAGCTCCATTGCAGGCTGGCCCCAGGAGCTCCGACTGGAGGTTCAAGTTTCCCAAGTTACACAGTCACATGCTTCAACTTTACAGGTCTGGACTCATTATATCTTTACGACCCTATGAAGAAGGGATTAATGTCATCCCTGACTTGAGGTCAGGAGATCGAGACCAGCCTGACCAACATGGTGAAACCCTGTCTCTACTAAAAATACAAAAAAATTAGCCAGGTGTGGTGGTGCGGGCCTGTAATCCCAGCTACTCAGGAGGCTGAGGCAGGAGAATTGCTTGAACCCAGGAGGCGGAGGTTACAGTGAGCTGAGATCGTGCCACTGCACTCCAGCCTGGGCAACAGACAGACTCTGTCTCCAAAAAAAAAAAAAAGAAGAAAAAAAAGTCTCCTTAGGGCCTCATGCTGGCCCCTTCCAGCCACCAGGAAACTGCAGATGCTCCTCTGACTGCCTCCACACCCTGGGTCTGAAACCCAGTGCTCCTTGCCTCATCCCAGGTCCGGCTGGACTGCAGGAGGGGCTGGCTGGGCAGGCACCTACCTGTAGCGCTCCTCCTGCAGGCACTGGGTCATGTAGGTGTAGTCCCTCTGCAGCTGAGTCTTCAGGTCTTCCATGGAGTCCTCCAGGTGAGACTGTCCCTCCTTGATCTCCCGTAGCTCTTCCAGCAGAGCATCCAGGTTTCCAGCAGCACCATACAGTGCACTGGACTTAGGGCTCCCCAGTGCTCCGCTGGGCCCAGCCCCCGAGTTGCTGCCTGCCCCGGCTGAGCTGGCGCTGGCACTGGAGCACTCGTCATCGCTGCCATACTTGGGGCTGGAGACGAGTGTGGCACTGCCGCTCAGTGCCCGGGCTGCCTCCTCGGGAGGCCCATCTTCCAGGGGGTCCTTCAGGTGAGCGATGTTGTCAGCACTGCCAAACTTGTTGCGGATAAGGCTGGCAAACTCCCGGGGCTTGGACACCACGGCGGTGTGGGTGGCCTGTGAGAGACCGGAGAGGCTGCCCTTGACGCCCTCCACCACGCCGCCCCCAAAGCCACTGATGCCTGCGCGCACGTTGGCGCCCACGTCCTTCAGCCCCTGCTGCATGTCCCGCAGCACGTCCTTGGGCTGCCGCGAGGGCCCGTTCTGCTCAATCTCCTTCAGGCGACGGCGGTAGTGCTCCAGCTTCTTGTGCAGCTGGGCGATGGTCTGGGCTGACTTCTGGTTCTTCTTCTCGAACACCTGCTTGATGCGCGACACCTGCTGCTTGTCTGCGTTGTTGGCCAGTTTCAGGTACTCTGCCACGTTGTCGTCGCGAGCCTCCTGCTCGATCTTGATCTGCTCGGTGATCTTCAGGATCTTCTGGTGCAGGTGGTCAATGGCGGCCTTGGTCCGCTGGGGGTCCGGTGCCCCGTCGGGCACATCCAGGCTGATGGGGCCGTCAGTGTCACCATGGCCGGCGGGGAGGCTCAGGGCCACCAAGTCTCCCTTGTCGACCTGCGGAAAGAGGCAGGCAGAGGAAGCATGGGTAAACCCTGAGGCCATAGGAGTGCCCCTGGATGCCTGGATGCAGGAGTCCAAAAGAAGACAACCACCACAAGAACAGTATTCCCTGACAGCCACTTACACAGGGCTCTCACATCTGCGCTCTACCCAGTCACCACAGCATCCCTAAAATGCAGTCTAGGCAGAGCTGCTCCTCTTTTGGTCCAGGAAGGTCAAGCAAGTTGTTCAGGGACACACGGTCAGGAAAGGACAGAACTTCCAGCCCAGAACTCTTTTGTTTGTTTGTTCATCTATTTATTTGAGACAGAGTCTCGCTCTGTTGCCCCGGCTGGACTGCAGTAGCATGATCTCAGCTCACTGCACCCTCCACCTCCCTGGTTCAAGGGATTCTCCCGCCTCAGCCTCCTGAGAAGCTGGTATTACAGGCGCCCACCACCATGCCTGGCTAATTTTTGTATTTTTAGTAGAGATGGGGTTTCACCGTGTTGGCCAGGCTGGTCTCGAACTCCTGACCTCAAGTCATCTGCCTGCCTTGGCCTCCCAAAGTTCTGGGATTACAGGTGTGAACCACTGCGCCTAGCCCCAGCCCAGAACTCTTAAAGCTCCAGTACATGGACAG
The DNA here is from genome assembly GCF_003255815.1 of Theropithecus gelada. Classification (NCBI taxonomy): domain Eukaryota; kingdom Metazoa; phylum Chordata; class Mammalia; order Primates; family Cercopithecidae; genus Theropithecus; species Theropithecus gelada. The sequence goes on from NC_037668.1 coordinate 160,358,196, forward strand.
GGCAGGTCTGAGGCCTCATTAGAGTCATGGGGTTAGATTTCTGAGAAATGAGACAATTTTTCTCTCTGGACTCAACCGCCTCATAAGGCCTCTCCCAGGCCTCTCCCTCAGGGCTGACCAAAGCCTACACTTGGTGTCCTGCCTGCCTGCCCTCACCACCCCATCTTCACTAACACAGCTCGGTGGGCCACCCTGCCTCTGCTGACACCTCTCCCGGGCCCTCCATTACCTTATGGCTCTCCAGAGTCATTGGTAACCTTTTCCGCTTCATAATGGTAGGAGCCCCCAGTACTTCCTAGTCCCCGAGAATTGGGAGAGGAGCATGCCCCACGCCCACCCTGCTGGCCGGGTCCCGATGACTAAAGCCCCAGAAGGAACTCACAGGCCAAGGGAAGCAGAGACCAGTTTGGGGGCCTGAGGCTACCAGCCACCCAGCTTTGCAGAGGGTGAATGCGTAGGAAGGAAATGACAGCCCCCTTTACTCCCCACCAGGCGGGCAGGCTTCCTGAGTGCATCAGGGTGGCACCAAAGTTGGAGAGACAAGGAAAGGAGAAGAGAGACTAAGAAAGGATGAGGGGGAGGGAGAGAAAGGAAGGAAAAGGTCGCAGGAGATAGGAAAGATGGGAAATGTAAGGTGGGCTGAAAGCGGGGAGGCCTGAGCCCCGCTCCCCTGGCTCCTGGTTCCCCTCAGCCTGTTGGAGGATCTTTCTGTCCACAGCTGAGTCCCCAGTGTCTTATCGCCATGCAACAACGGAAGCAGCAGGAAATGGCTCAACCCCATGTATTTTTACACATAGCACACCCCAAGTAAGGCTGGGTCAGATCATTCGCCCTTAGTATGTATGGGAGGGGGCAGGGGTGTGGTCAGATATATGTGGGGGAAGGGGTTAAACACAAAGAAAGTGGCCCAGTCTAACATGCACCGGAACTGGAAACAGTCCCTGCCAACAACAGGCATAAGTCACTTGGCTTGATTCTGCCAAGGTGCAAAGTTATTGGGAAACATGATTGAAAACAATAGCCCTGCCAAACTCAGGAGCCGGGGGAGGGCGGCTCCTCTGTGGGCTTCCCCCGGGGATGCTGGGGACAACCACAACCCCGTCCCTAATCTCTCCTGAAGTCAGGACTTCCCTCTTATGTTTGCTTTGGGTCTCCCCTCATTCCCTCTTGCCCTCCCAGCAGGTGCTCATACCTTCAGGACTCTGCTTCTCAGAATTTCTGACCTTTCATACCCACAGTCTCCCTTAAGTGATCTGCTCCAAGGTCAAACTGTCACTGTAGCCTGACTTAAAACCCTACCCTGCAATGAGGCTGCTTCCTCCTGCCTTGTTCCCTGCAGTGACAGCAAAAAGCCCATCTCTCCATTTTCCTGACCTTCAGTGTCCGCGCTGACAAAAGGGGGGTAATCATAGCTACTCTCAGGCCTTTTGTGAGGGCTATACAAGATGATGTCTGGCAAGCACTTGGCATAGTGCGAAGCATACAGAAGGTACTCATTAAATGCTGAGTCTGATTCTGGGCAGCGTAATCCCTTTTTTCCCCTGGGAGAAAAAATGCCTGCAATCAAGCTGGCCTAAATTTATTTCAGAGATTATACCAACAAATTTACTCCGTATTGCTAGAACTACATAAAATTAAGGGGTTTTTTTGTTTGTTTTTTGTCTTTTTTTGGGAGACAGGGTCTCACTCTGTCGCCCAGGCTGGAATGCAGTGGCACCATCTCAGCTCACTGCAACCTCTGCCTCCTGGGTTCAAGAGATTCTCCTGCCTCAGCCTCCCAAGTAGCTGGGATTACAAGCATGAGCCACCACGCCCAGCTATTTTTTATAGAAATGAGGTTTCCCCATGTTGGCCAGGCTGCTCTTGAACTCCTTATCTCAGGGGATCCGCCCGCCTCGGCCTCCCAAAGTGCTGGGATTACAGGCCTGAGTCACCGCGCCCGGCCCCAAATTAAGTTTTATAGGCAACACACGGCCTTTGATGTTACAGAATCTGGCTCTCTTATAAAGCTGCTGACCTTTCCACAGATGCCCAGCTCTCTATCACTCTCTTCCTGGGAGAAAGAATATCTAGAAAATGGGTTCTGAGTCTGGCTGCATCACTGCCATTTGCTCATCTTTGTAACAGGGAGAGAGTCTGTCCCACCTACTTAGAGGGAGAGTGGAAGGAGCTAATAAGCAATGGATGTGAAATGCTGTGAAAAGCAAAAGTGCTTTAGGACTATACCGGAGTGTAAAATAGCAAAGTCTCCCCCTGCCGTGGCTCCTTCCTGGCAGCTTGGCCCTCTACTCCCTTGATTTGGCATCTTTCTGGCTTACAAATGGAAAAGCAGAGTTCAAGCTGGCTGTGAAATCCCCATTAATGAGAGGAGAAGAGACACTCCTGGGAAAAACAGCTGGGGCCTGATGGTGGGTGCAGAGGCCTGGGCTGAAGCCCTGGCTCCCTCGCCCACCCCTCTTCTCTACCCTAGGACCCAGACTTGAGTCTAACAGTCCTGCAGCAGGACACCAGCTCCTTCCGTCCCTCCATGGAGGCCTGGACACCTCCTTAGTGACACGAAGGTCTGCAATGCCTGGATTGAGTGGGTCAGTCTCCAGTCACAGAGCATATCCCCATTTTATTCTCTTCCCTGTGGAGGACTCAGCTCCACTGGCTTCCAGAAAGGTGCATATTTTCCTGGTGGCCTCTGGGCTCTTCTCTTTTTCTCAAATTCTAAATGTTTTGGAAAAGGATAAGGATAACAATTATAGTTGGCCTTCTATATCTGAGAATTCCACATCCATGGATTCAACCAACCATGGATTAAAATAATAATAATACAAATTTTAAAATACAGGGGCCAGGCGCAGTGGCTCACACCTGCCAGCACTTTGGAAGGCCAAGGCGGGCAGATCACCTGAGGTTAGGAGTTCAAGACCAGCCTGGCCAACATGGTAAAACCCTGTCTCTACTAACAATACAAAAATTAGCTGGGTGTGGGATGTGGTGGCGGGCGCCTGTAGTCCCAGCTACTTGGGAGGCTGAGGCGGGAGAATGGCGTGAACCCAGGAGGCGGAGCTTGCAGTGAACCGAGATCGTGCCACTGCACTCCAGCCCGGGCGACAGAGTGAAACTCCATCTCAAAGAAAAAAAAAAATTAGCTGGGTGTGGTGGTGTGTTCCGGTTGTTCCAGCTACTCGGGAGGCTGAGGCAGAAGAAGCACTTGAACCTGGGAGGTGGAAGTTGCAGTGAGCCAAGATTGCACCACTGCACTCCAGCCTGGGTGACAGAGACTCTGTCTCAAAAACAAAAAACAAAAAAACAAAAAACAAAAAAACAGTATAACAACTATTTTCTATTTTCATAGTATTTACATTGTACTAGGTATTGTAAGTAATCTAGAGATAACTTAAAGGAAGGATGTGTGTAGGTTCTATGCAAATACTACACCATTTACTGTATGAGACTTTAGCAATCTGGAGTTTTGGTATCTGCAGGGGGTCTTGGAACCAATCTCCTTCAGACACTAACATTTCTTGACATACGTCAGACTTGTCTCTAAGTGTTTACACCTATTAATTCATTTAATCCCAGTATTAACCTCACAAGAGGGTAGCACTATTATTTCCATTTTACAGGAGAGAAAACCAAGGCCTACAGATATAACTTGCCCAGGACTACACAACTAGTAAGTAAAGAACCTAGAATATAAATCCTGTCTGGCTCCAAAACTCAGGGCCTAACCTCACCTTGGAGGGCTGGGTAGCTCTGACAGACCCACAGCTTAAGATACCTTTGGCTAGGACAGCTGGCCCTCTGCCACCTTTTCAGGAAGCAAGAGAGTCTAATCAGTGGTTGTCAACCACAGCCCAGCCTCACTCCACAGCAATGAAATTGGAATTTCATACAGCTAAGACTGCAGGCTTTTTTTGTTTTTTGGTGAGACAGAATCACTCTGTTGTCCAGGCTGGAGTGCTGCAGTGCAGTAAGGCAATCACAGTTCACTGCAGCCTTGACCTCCCTAGGCTCAAGTGCTCCTCCCATCTCAGCCTCCCTAGCAGCAAGGACTACAGGTACATGCCACCACACCTGGCTAATTTGTGTTATTTTTTTTTTTTATTTTTATTTTTTTTGTTGAGACAGAGTCTCGCTTAGTCGCCCAGGCTGGAGTGCAGTGGCGCGATCTCGGCTCACTGCAAGCTCCGCCTCCCGGGTTCACGCCATTCTCCTGCCTCAGCCTCCCGAGTAGCTGGGACTACAGGCGCCCGCCGCTTCGCCCGGCTAATTTTTTGCATTTTTAGTAGAGACGGGGTTTCACCATGTTAGCCAGGATGGTCTCGATCTCCTGACCTCGTGATCCGCCCGCCTCGGCCTCCCAAAGTGCTGGGATTACAGGCGTGAGCCACCGCGCCCGGCCTAATTTGTGTTATTTTTTTGTAGAGACAGGGTTTTGCCATGTTGTCCAGGCTGGTCTCAAACTTCTGGGCTTAAGCGATCCTCTTGCCTTGGCCTCCTAAATTGCTGGGATTACAGGCCTGAGCCATGCTGCACTTGGCCAGACTGTTGGCTTTTACACCCCGAGAGAGCAAGGAAAAACAAAGGAGTTCTCCCCAGCCCCATCCTGCCTTCTCCACATCTGAGGGCGTGCAAATCCTTAGAAATGTCCAAATATTGGCCACAGCATTTAAAATCACCTCTGAAGACTTATCACGGTGACATCTCCAGCCTTCCTCACTGGAGATAACCCTTAATCTTACTGGTCTCCATGCAGACTTCCCTTGCCCACCCAGCCCCCTCTCGTGCTTAGGGGTATGTGCGTGTACCTGCATGCATGTGTGCAAACCTGAGAACAAGAGAAGAGGTTTGTGTGTGTTGTGGAAGGTGGTAGGAGGTGCTTGAGGGAACACTCTGTGGGAGATACCAAGATCCTGTTTGTGGTTTTTGCTTTTAAGGCTGGAACACCTTGGCAACCACATCCATCTGAATTAACTCCCTTCAATAACTCCCCCTGCCAACCGGAGACTTTTACTATGGACTCACCACGAGATCCTAATTGAGACTGAGCTCATCCCTGCTTGTAGCCTGGAGTTCAACCTCAGGAAAGCACCTAAGAGCTTCTCCCCAACACCAGCCTCCTCCTTAGATCCCGCAGTCCCCACCCCACCCATCAGGGATGCAAAGAAGGACACAGGGAGGTAGGCAGTCTGCCTGGAGCCCCAGACTGCACTGAGACACTCCTCAAATCAAGGAAGGGGTAGCCTCCCTCTGGGGCAAACCTCACATTTATCTCACTCGGATCTGCCCTCTTCACACACAGGCTGACCAAACCCAGGAAAGGTTATTTCAGTTTGGAGAACAAGGGAAACATCCTGCATGCTAACAGGAAACAGCAGACATCCCCCCATCCTTCCCCTCCAGGATCTTTAGTCTCTACCCCTATCCCTGGAGGGAACCCAAGACCTCCAGATCCCGGAGAGGCTGTGCTGTCTAGTTACAACTCTGAGAAGCAGAGTTGGAGCTGGCTGGGAAATCCCCACGAAGGAGAGAAGAGACACTCCTGGGCCTGGTGTGTGGAGTGGCCTTGAGCTGAGATCCTGATCCTCTTGCCAGCCCCTCTTCTCTACCCCTGGGTCAAGATTCTAGCCTGGGAGTCCTGCAGCAGGACACCAGCTTTTTCCTACCCTTCACAGAGGTTTACAATGCCTGGGATCTGCTGTTGAGTCTCCAATCACAAAACATCACTTTGCTCTCCTTCCCCGTGGAGGGAGCTGGCGTGTCTGAGGAAGGCGGGGAGCTCTCCATGCCCTGCCTTCCGCGGCACACATACCCAGGGTGACAGCTCCCTTTCAGGACTTGATGGAGAGAGGGCAACCAAGGTAAACAGAGCCAAGAAACTGGCAGACAGGGAGAGGTACAAAGAGGGATTATGCTTTAACAAAGGAAAGAAAATTAGTGAACAAGAAAAAGATGAGAAAGCTGTTCAGAGCGCTGGAACAGGTCAGAGGGTGAGAAAAGGAAAAAGATTTGCCAAAAAGACCAGCGATGAGACAGGATACAGGGCCTGCGGAATGTAAAGGAAAGGGCTTTACAGTTGGAGTTGGGCACTGATTTAGATCCTGGCTCTGTCACTTACCAGCTGAGAGCTATCACGATGAGGAGAGGAAACACTGAGTAAAGGGCATAAAGCAGGTGCTTAGAAACAAATACGAACAAATTAAGAGACACTTCACACCCTTAGAATGACTATAATAATTTTTTTTTTTTTTTTTTGAGACAAGTTCTCACTCTGTGGCCTGGACTGGAGTGCAATGGCATGATCATGGCTCATTGTAGCCTGGACGTCCCAGGCTTAAGCAATCCTCCCACCTCAGCCTCCTAAGTACCTGGGACCACAGGCATGAGTCACCGAGCCCAGACCCTAGTAATTTTTAAAAAGGAAGTAAGTGGGCTGCACACAGCGGCTCACACCTGTGGTCCCAGCACTTTTGGAGGCCAAAATGGGAAAATTGCTTGAGCCCAGGAGTTTAAGACCAGCCTGGGCAACACAGCAAGACCTGTCTACAAAAAATAAAAAGACAGCCAGGTGTGGTGGTGTGTGCCTATAGTCCCAGCTACTCAGGAAGCTGAGGCAGGAGGATGGCTTGAGTCCAGGAGTTCGAGGCTGCAGTGGGTTATGAACACACACACCACCGCACTCCAGCCTGGGCAACAGAGTGAGACCCTGCTTCAAAAAAAAAAAAAAAAAAAAAGAAGGAATAAGTGTTGGTGAACATGTGCAGAAACTGGAAGCTTTGTGCAATGTACCTAAAATGGCACAGCTGATGTGGAAAATAGTTTGGGAGTTCCTCAAAAAATTAACATAGAATTACTTTATGACCCAGCAATTCCACTCCTAGATATTTTCAATTCCCAAAAGAATTGAAAATGAGTATTCAACACTGATCTGTACACAAATGCTCACAGCAGCAATATTCACAATAGCCAAAAGGAGGACATAACTCAGATGTCCATTAACTGATTAATGGGTCAACAAAAATGTGGTATGTCTTGTAATGAAATACTATTCGGCCATAAAAGAAACAAAGTGCCGGGGCTGGGCCTGGTGGCTCACTCCTGTAATCCCAGCACTTTGGGAGGCTGAGGCGGGCAGATCACCTGTGGTCGGGAGTTCAAGACCAGCCTGACCAACATGGAGAAACCCCATCTCTACTAAAAACACACAAAAAAATTAGCCGGGCATGGTGGTGCATGCCTGTAATCTCAGCTACTCAGGAGGCTGAGGCAGGAGAATCGCTTGAACCTGGGAGGCGGAGGTTGTGGTGAGCCGAGATCGTGCCATTGTACTCCAGCCTGGGCAAGAAGAGCGAAACTCAGTCTCAAAAAAAAAAAAGAAACAAAGTGCTGATAATGCTCCAACATGGGTGAACCTCAAAAACATTAGGCTAAGTGAAAGAAACCAGACAAGAAAGGCCATATAATGAATGATTCCATTATATGAAATATCTGGAATAGTTAAATCCACAGAGACAGAAAGCTGATTAGTGGTTGCCAGCGGGTTGGGGTGAGCATGGGGGAAGGAATGGGGAGTGACAGCTTAATGGGTACAGGGTTTCCTTGGGGGTGCTGAAAATGTTTAGGAACTAGATGGAAGTGATGTTTCAACAACTGGATGGGGAAGGCCAGGGTCCTCCACTGGCCTGGGCCACAGCTCCCACCGTTGTCCCATTACAGAGTGGGTCTGCAGGAGGATCTCTGGGTCCTTCAGCTCACCGTGTCAGGTTTAGTAGAGCAGCAGCTCTTCCTGACACACTCCTAATCCCCCTGTCGTGCAGCTGGTTGACTAAAAAGAAGACCAGGACAGATTACTCAACCCCCAGTCACCAGTAGGCAGAAATGCCCAAGGTTCCCCAGCCCAAAGCAGGGCACAGGTGGGCTACACAGGCACCACTGCTCCTCTCTCCAAGCCATCAGAGTCCTGTTTGGTCCATGCTACCCAGCTCTCTATCCATGCCCAGCCACCAGCACCACACCTGGAGTTGTGGCCCCCATGCCATGACCTCCTCACCCCACCCCCTCCTGCCTGAGACAGGCTGGCCACTCCACAGGTACCTGACTCCAGATTAATCCCTGTGAATGGGCTGGGCAAGCTTTAAGAGGAGAACTGTGGAGGGAGAGTCATGCTTCTTCCATGATCCAACTCCACACCAGAATGCCCCCTGCTCAGGGACCCTACCAATCAGGGCCATACATCTTGCTCTACACAAAGGCTGGGGGCTAAGAAGTGCTGATGAATGTCTGGATGAGCCACAGCTGGGATGTTCTCTCAAGTGTCCAAGACCCAACTTTCCCTATTCCTCTTCCTGCTCCAGTGAGACCTACCCTCAGCCCATGCACACCTAGGGGCTCCCCTCCACATGGCGTTGGTGGCACTCTGGACTCACCTCCCTGGCCCCTTTCACAACACTAAATTAAGCTGGATTAGGCTCTCTGCCAGATTATAAGGAGCTGCCGGATCAGGGCTTCCCAGCCCTGGCTCCCATGGCCTTCCTGGGGCTCCCACCTCCTCCCAGGGCCTGAACTCAGTGTCCTCGTGTCAACCCGGCCCTGGACATGGGACACCGGTGCTTCCTCTCACACACTAGCCCAGCAGCCTGGATCCCTGAGATCCGGGAGGCACACAGTAGACACTGTTGGGACAGAAAGTATCCAGGCTTAAGTGAAGCTCTGTGGAGGGAGGGGAAGGGCACTAGCTATGTAAATTGGGAAATGTGAATCGTGGTTCTCTTTCTTCATAATGTAAATGCATTAAGCAGTTTTCAAGATGGACCACAGAAACAGCTGCCACTTGCAAGGAACATGTGCTCCATACCTGTGCTCCCAGTTGCACAAGAGATCTGTGCCTCTGACCCTCCTCCTTCTGAGGCAGGCAGCCCCTTCCCAGATTCACAAAGAACCCCTATTAGGGTCCCCACAGCAGGCTGACAGGGAGGAAGGAGCCTTCTCTTGTTACCATCTGCTCAGGATTTGGAAAGACAATATAAAGTCACTCTTAGATGGAAAAAAAAACACAAAGAAAAAGTTTTGAGGGTTCCTATGCTTCCCTTTAGGAAAGCAGGGCAGCCCAGTCATCCTGACAATGGAGTCAGGTGTCAACCCTGGCTTGTCTATGGGTCTAGACAAGCAGGTCGAGGCCCATGCAGAACACGGCTCCTGGGAGCAAGGTCTGGGCTTCCAGTGGGTCAGAGCCCAGCAGGCGAGTGTGGCCCCAGGGCTGGCAGGCCTGGGTGACTCAGCGGAGATGCTTCAGTCTGCTGACTGCTGCCCCGTGACTCTGATTTCAGTGGCCCTCTCGGGATAAAGAACGCTCAGATTCCCTTTTTCTACTCATTCCCGGATGGAAGGGGAGGTCAACCGGACTAGGATGGAGAGGAAAGCCTATGGCCAGCTAAAATCCTTCAACCCAAAGAGGTCATGTGACCTTACAGTAAAGCTGGGAGAGAAGGAACCTGTCATTTCCCGTACCAACCCAACATTCCAGCAAGAGCAGGCTGGAAAAATTATTCCAACCCTTGGTCCTGAAGTCGCAGGCTTCCCCCATTCCATTTTCTCAACTCAGCAGGAATAGCCCCGTGGAGCTGGTGGCTCTCTGCCTTCCTGGTGAGGATATGTGGGCACAGGAAGCTGCTCACTCCAGCTCTGATGTGTGATCACAGCTGACCCGGGTGCTCCCAGGTGGGCGAAGGGGTGGGGGTGGAGAAAGAGCCTACCTATCGGTTTAATTGGTGCCTGGGAGCCTAAGCGGCTTTTCTCAAGCGGGCAGGCACCACGTGCTTAGATACTGAATGGGGCACATGTGGGGCAGTATGGACCTGAGTCACTTCGCCAGGGGCACAGCGGGGTGACAAAATCCCCGTAGCAAGGCCCCAGCTACCACATGGGGGATTCGAGAAGCAGAGCATGCCCTCAGTAGCTTTAAAAGGCATCTCGCTCTACTACAAGGGGATTTCAGGTGCAAACTACCGAGAGACAGGAAAGTCACTCACTCATCCTTTCAGGCAGCACCTGCTCATCTCCAGGCCGCGTAGAGCCAGCTGCCTATTATCAGCTGACACCAGGTAGAGGCTTCCACCTGCCACCTCCTGTAGCCAGCAAGTTCTTCCTTCTGCCCTGACCCTAAGGGCTACTCTCTTGTCCTGGTGGAGACACCCCTCTCATCTAACCCTTGGCTTCTAGCCCCTTCCATTAGGGCCACCCCTCAGTTCTGATGAAAACTACATCCTCCACTCAGCGTCTGCCCTGTGGAGAACAAAGCACTTTTGTCCAGTAAATGTCCTGCACCCTCCTCGTCTCCTTACACCCACAGATCCCAGTTGGGGCCCTGAGCTGCCCTCTCATATTCAGGTTTTCTCCATTCTCCATCCTCTGAATTCCCTAAAAACTCTCAGTCCCCAAACATTTTACTCCTTATGGACTCCCCCACTGTCTCCCTGGGGTCAGCACTCACTGGACCTTCACAATCCCCATCCCTGTCACTGTTTCTCCATAGACAGAAGTGACCACAACCATGAACACCCCTCCACTTAATAAGGTGCCTGGGCCCCAGCTGAAGTGCCACATAGCCACGGTTTCTGGAGGCATCTCTGCCAGGGTTCACCTGCCCTCCTGCACAGGGCGCCCACACCCAGCCCCAGGGGCTCTCCCAGCATTTGGCAGCCTAAGGCTCCTCCTTTCTCCTACCCACAAACAGTTCTCTACACCTGGAGGAGAGCTCCCTGAGAGACTGGAGTGTAAGCAGAGCCCACCTGACTAATTGCAGAACAGGCCTTTCTCCATCCCCCAACTCCACCCCACCCAGTGAAATTCTCTCCTTCCACCCACCAGGGGCCTCACCTGTGTGGGCACTGTTTCCCGAAGCCGCGCTGGCGACAAGGTGCCCGGAGCTCTGAGGCCCCAGCTGTCTGTGGAGTGCGTCGGGCCCCCGGGGTCACAGACCCTGGGCAGCACTGGGCTTGCTCCAGGAAGCCGGGGCCTGCGAGCAGGTGTGCCTGAGCTCCCAGGCTCTGCAGCCGCCATCTCCAGACTGAGGCACAGCCTGGGGATTAGGGGCGGATTGTTCTGGGAGATTTCCCCCTCCCCTGGGGCTCACGGGCTGCTCCTTCCCATCTGGCAGGAGACATGGAGGATCACCGAGAGGACCAAGCTCTGATGAGATGCCCCTCCCCAAGTCCAGCTGTTCCACTGTGAGTTATGTGCATAAGGATGCCCAGGTATGACAGACACCAATGAGGAGGGGTGGCGGGGGGACAAGGGAGGTTGAAAGGGATGTGCACAAGGACACATGACAGGATGCACTTGCATCCTTCAACCACCCAGAAGACAGGCACTCCACCTTGCCCCTCCCGTCTCACAGAAATGCCTCCCATGATCAGAAGCTCCTCTCACAAACAGAGCAGTCTCATGGATTTGGAATGGAAGTGAGCCTCCCAGCCAGCCTTCCAGGATAGGGAAGAGCTCTCCAAAGCCAAAAAGACTGGAGCCTGGAGGGGGGCTCCCCAGCAGATCCTAACACAGTCAGCTCCAGCCAGAGTCCTCTCCTCCTCTCCCTGCTGCCCTGCCCGTTGGCTTAAGGCACGATCACTTTCAAGGCAGTTTCTCTACTCCAATAACCACCTGGAGGAAGCTGACAGCAGCCAGCCTCACCAGGGAAATTCTTCTGCCCTGAGATCCTGTCCCAGAAATCCAGTCTCTGCCCTGGACACCAATGGCCACTTCTGCACTAGCTTCTGCTTCCCAGTCTCCGCCAGCATTGCCCTGGCAAAAACACCCAAGATAAAACACAGATGGCAAACTCACGGCAGTTTCTTCCTCCTTGGACTTCATCTCGACAGTCCCAGCAGGAAATTCTGTGAGTGGCCAGCAGAGGGGGACAGAGGTCCACAGTTGAGGACAATGAGCAGTGAGCAGTGTGAGTGGCCCGCTGAGTCCTGGGGCCTGCTGGATCTCTCTAATGGCAGCTTCCCACAGCAGAACTGTTCAGAAAGACGTGGATTCTGCACCCTCTGCACTTGAGCCTGGCGAGGGACTCCGGGCTTAAATAATGATGGTTAACACACGTCACGTTGATTGGGTAGTCCCAAATTCAAGAAGGTGTAAAGAGATAAGGGCCCAGTGCTATCTCTGGGAGCCAGTGCCAGGGCTTGCAGCCAAAATCACCAAGATCAGGAGTCCTCATACCCTGGGCTCATGGAAACTATACAAACATTTGTGGTTGGCTGATGACTTGGGGTTTGTGAGCACAGAAGCCTGGCAAAGCATATTACATAGGTCCCAATTTCTGAGGCCAGCTCTGACCTGTAGGGCCAGGGAACACTTCTGGCCGTTCCCCTACTTCTGTAAACGCTCCCCCTCTTATGGTACTGGATCTTGACTTTATATGTTGGCACCAAGCACTGTTCTTGTATAAGGGTTATTTGTAAATAGGTCTTATGCCCCTATTAAATGATAAGGCAGGGATCAGATCTGATGTTCATCTGGACCCTTCGCTGTGCCTAGCATAAGACTGATCCTCCCTCAACACTGACATGGTAGAATGATGAAATGATCTATCTCATTTAGCTGCCATGAAAGGCAGTCTGGCCACTGCAGTTCTGTCTCAGGTAGCAACAAAGACAGCTTGGTCTTCTCATACTCAAGATACCCCTTCTTTTTTTTTTTTTTTTTACTTTTTGAGACGGAGTTTTGCTCTGTCACCAGGCTGGAGTGCATTGACGCGATCACGGCTCACTGCAACCTCCACCTCCTGGGTTCAACCGATTCTCCTGCCTCAGTCTCCCGAGTAGCTGGGACCACAGGTGCGCGCCACCATGCCCAGCTAATTTTTGTATTTTTAGTAGAGAGAAGGGGTTTCACCATGTTGGCCAGGATGGTCTCGATCTCTTGACCTCGTGATCCGCCTGCCTTGGCCTCCCAAAGTGCTGGGATTATAGGTGTGAGCCCATGTAAGCCCATGCCCAGCCCAAGCTAAGATTTTTAACTTCTTCTTATTAAGCAGAGGAAAAGGAAGAGAAGGCAGTGGCAGCAGGAGACAGGTGGGGAGGGGCCGAGTGAGCTGAGAGCCCTGGGGTTCACTCTACATGGTAGGTCTCTCTGTGCTTCCTGGGATCAGGAGGGCTCAGAAGCAACAGAAAGAGTTTCCTGCAAGGCCACGTTGCACCACCAAAATGAACTGGGGATAGGTGCCCCCAATACAGGCACCTCGTAGTTCCCTAACGGGAGGTTTTAGCTCCAATCCAAGAGCAGCTTATGCATCAGCACAATAACTGAACAGCAGGAAACAGGGGGTCAGGAGGGAACCAATAGTCTGCTAGGAGAAAAGTAGCAAACAGGAACCAGGGGGATGCCTGCCAGGCAAGTTAGCAGGAGAGCAATGCTTTTCTGAGCCTGCTCTTTTCTTTATACATGAGACGTGTTCCCAAATCTGCCAAGGACGCAGAGCTTCCTGTGGTGGGGGTGGGGAACAGACAGCCCAAAGCATGGTGGCATGGTGGGAAAGGCCCTGTAGAGCCCTGGGTGCGAGACTCACTTCCATGCTTTCTAAGTGGCCTTGGTCAAGTCACTATAGGCGCTGAGACGGTTTCCACAAATGTGATGGGAAGATGGTGTAAAGAGAGGGGATTAAGGTGAATGTGTCTGGCAGGAAGATGTGCCAGAGCTGGGCTCACTGGGCACTGAATGAGCTTTTCAGTGGCCACAGAGTGCTTGGGAGTCAGAAGACCTGGTCTAAATCCTTACCCTGCCACTCGCTAGCTATGCGGCTTTCACGTTCTGTCCATGCCACTTCACAACTGCAAGGAGGCAGGAGCAACTACAAAGCAGCAGCCTGGGTGAGGCGGCCTTACAGAGTGAGACCAGTGGCATCAGGAGATGGAGGAGAGGGTGAATGAGCCAAGCCTTGGAGACTCTGTGCAACTGAGTCTCACTTCTCCTAGCTGCAAATGGTACACAGGATCATTATCTCCCAGGACCCTCGTGCAAACGCATGACACTTTCTAAGTTTTATTGAAATCGGTGACTTGTCCTGAAGCTCCCTCACCATGGGTATATGTGCACATGCATACACAAACCACAGTATTCCAGATAGTACCTGGAAGACTTGGTCTGAAACAGAAAAAGTCAAAGAAGTAGCTGCCATCAGGAGCAAAGTTAAGAGAGTGGCAGGCACACCTGGGAAAAGCTGCCAAGGGCACTAAAGCAGCGGGCTCTGAAAGGACACCAGTCGCAAAGCAGCTCTTCTTTTGCAAAGAAAAGGAGCTGTGGAGTAAGCCGCATCCCCTGCACTTCCTGATCAGTCTTGGACACCCCTGGGCTGCCTCCTCTCTGGCCTGGCAGAGATGGAGGCCACATCTCAGTGACACAGAGTGGTCACTATCAATTCACAGGATGGGCAGCTGAGCTGTGGCAGGGGGGTCTCTGGCTTCACTCTTTCCACCCATCCAAGTTAAGCCTGAGGCGGGGGTGACAGATGGGCTCTTGTCATCTTAGAAGGGTGGACTGGAAGGAAGCCCAGGTCCTGGGCACAGGCTCTTCTCTCTGCACGTCTGGAAGGTCTCAGCCCTTTTACTGGGTTCCCCTTAGTTTAGTTTTTTCTTCTATATCCTTCCTTCTCTTCCCTTAATTTTTATGCCATGCCTCTTCTTTCTTTAGTACTCTTTAAATCTTTAAATCTTAAATTTTTTATTTTCTCTTCCTTTGCCTTATTGTTATTCTCTCCCTGCTGCCCTTTTAAAATCATCTTATTTTTCTTGTTTTTTCTTTTAGAGACAGAGTCTCATTCTTTCCCCTAAGCCGGAGTGCAGTGGTGTGATCATGGTTCACTGCAGCCTCAAACTCTGGGGGCTCAAGCGATCCTCTGCCTCAGCTTCCCAAGTAGCTGGGACTACATGTGCATGTCACCACACTCAGCTAGTTATTTTTTTATTATTATTATTTTTTAAGCGAGACAAGGTCTCACTATGTTGCCCAGGCTGGCCTCGAACTTCTGTCCTCAAGTGATCCTCCTGCCTTGGCCTCCCAAATCACTGGGATTACAGGCATGAGCCACTGCACCTGGCCTACTTTTCTTTCTCTTAAAAAAAAAAATCACAAACCACACATTTTAAAGGGTGGGAAACTGGAGAAGTCATAGGCTTTAGGAGCAAAGAACCACGCAGAAAAGCAGCTACATTTAGTAGCTTAGAATACAAGGTGAGGCCTTAAAAAAACCTCAGGCCCCAAATGTGCGGTGAAAATCTCCCAGTGAGGATTCTTCTTTGAAAGGCTGGCAGCTTCTTTTATGCTCACCAAGCCTGCTTGGAAATGGAAGTTTGCAAAGTGGTCATTATTCAGAGGTTCTCTCCCCAAGTATTCACTTTCAGCCCAGCCAGAAGGTGCATCTTCTTAGAAACACACATGACCAAAGAGCTCTGCTAACCCCCAGGGAAATGCGAGAGGAACGATAATATTCTTCAGCGTGAACGGCAGCAACCAAGGTGGGCAGGCTTCCTAGGAGTACGTGGATAGGCACAGCTGTGTGAGCTGGGAAGGCAGACAGATCAGGTCAGAGTGGAGGAAGATGCAGGGCAGCACCCACATGCACACACCAGGGCCCCTTTCAGCTGCTTCCAGAGAGGGAGCATGCCATCTCTCCTGCTAGTCCTCTGCCCGTCTAATGCCAGACACTCCTGTTTAGGTGGTCCTTCTCACAGACATGAGCCCAGATGTTGGGCAGTGAACAGAACCACTTACCTAGGTCACTTTTAGGCAAATCAAAATCTGTACCAGGCAGGTAGGAAAGACGGATGATTTCTTGCCTTTACAGTCACTTGCCCTGGAGGAGGCTTTACTGGCAACAGGCCCGAGAGAAAGTGACCCGGAGAGGAAGCCACATTTCCTTTTTGGGCAACTTTTAGGAAGCAGAGCACCCTCGACCCCATCCTGCTTGCCAGGAATAATTTGGAATCATTCCTTTCTAAAAGCAGAGGATTGAAACACTGAATTCTAGTGTGCTCCTGCTGACTCAAGGGCTCAGAGCATACCATGAGCTGATGTGACTAAATGAGAAATGTGTGTGAACGCATTCTGCAAACTGTAGCTTGCTGTTCAGCTGACTGTTGATGCCTGGAAGGCTTTCAAAAGGACAGGAGTGGCACCTCTTGGGGGGCATGCCCATAAGCCATTGAGGCCCTGAGAAGTCAGTGGACAGGCATGGGGCCCAGATTATATTTGGATCTGAAACTACCTTCTCAGGCAATGAAGAAACCTTATATAATGAAGTTAATGTTACAGAGCACTTGTCTTTCCAGGGCAGGATTCGTCTTTCCAGCTGCCCAGAGGAGGCCTCCTGGTCACAGTATCACCTTGGGTCTGATTTAGCTCCTGCTGAGCCTGCTGAATTATTCACTAGCTATGGACACTAGCCCAGCTCTAGGGTCCCAGTGGTGGGGTATCTGGAGAACTGTAAGGAAGAGGAAAGGGAAAGGAAGAGTGAGAACTCCCAGAATCAGATCTGGAGGGGGATCAAAGAGGACAAAAGCAGCAGGAGGCAGGAGGCCTCTAGGTTGGCATCTGGAAGATTTGGGAAATGGGCTAGGGGTCCAAGAGCCTGTCCCCGGACCGAGAAGAGAGGTAGGAAAAGGCTACTGTCCCCAGAAGCGACACTGACTTCCCCCAACTCCCTACTGCAGCTCAGGGGAGCTTCTGATTCCCTAGGAGCCTAGAAGAAATGCAATGGCGTGTGTACATTCATTTTTGCTTCTATTTCAGAGCTCTCTGCTCCGTGGTGTATAAAGAGAAAGCCCAAAATGTGCCTATGAAAAGGACAGGCAGAAGCAGGGATCAGGTTAATGATACTGTATTTCCATTGCCTCATCTGGCACCAGAGGGGACTGGGGTCACGTTTCTCATCTCAGGGATGTGGCAGATCCAGGGAAGAATGTGCTGGGTAGCCGGGGAGACCTGAGCCAACTCCCATGACCCAGCCCACATCAGAAGCGCCGGCTCCTCACCGTCTGGAACTTGATGACAGCTACTCTTGCTGACTGCTACCAGCTCTGGCATAGGGGTCTGACACCTGAACCGTGAGCACACCTTCCCCTTGGGCAGCCTTGGAGAGCCCAGGCAGATACCTGGCTGGCCTCTCCCACCTGTGTCTGCAGACAGACAGCTTATTTCTCACCAAGTTTTCACCTGAGCTTGGGGACAAAGGCGTCAACAAGGCATGACCTCACATCTTCGCTAGGTAACTTGGAAGTTATCTAATTTTGCCCCCTGTATCCTGGCAATTTCTGTACTCCCAGATGCCAGAGCTAGTCTGGAGAATACTGGATATTTTCTTTTTTTTCTTTTCTTTTTCTGAGACTGAGTTTCGCTCTTGTTGCCCAATCTGGAGTGTAATGGCGCGATCTGGGCTCACTGCAATCTCTACCTTCCGGGTTCAAGCAATTCTCCTGCCTCAGCCTCCTGAGTAGCTTGGATTACAGATGCCCATCACCACACCTGGCTAATTTTTGTATTTTTAGTAGAGACGAGGTTTCCACATGTTGGCCAGGGTGGTCTCGAACACCTGACCTCAGGTGATACGCCCGCCTTGGCCTCCCAAAGTGCTGGGATTACAGGCATGAGCCACTGCGCCCGGCCGATATTTTCAATCTAGAAAGAAAGTCAGTGGGTGTTAGTGGGGAAAAGATGCATAAAGGCTAATTCTGGAGGCCAGTTACTTGCTGTCTGATTCTGTCTGAAAAGTCAAGAGGATGCTGCAGCTTATGATGTCTGGTGTCAGAGCTTTAGGTCAGACACAGAGTCCTCACTTTGGGCCCCTCTCAAGGGGCAGGACCCCTACAAGGCAAGGGGCTTCACCTGAACATGAGGAATTCAAATCAGACTAAAGGAAGAAACTTCTCGGATCTCCAGGCACAAGAGGATATACAGCTGTGCTGGGACCCCAGGGCCTCTGGGGAATAGGGGCTTTGAGTCACTGAGACAGGGAGCAGCAATTCATGGCAAATCACACAGCTGCCCTGCCTTGGCCTGGCAAGCCACTGGCAGCACAGGCACGGCCTTGAAAGGCTCCTCTGAGACTGCTGGTCTGGCTGCCTCTGGCTCTCCCTCTGCCCAAAGGACCTTTCCATGCAGAGAGGAAGAAAGAAGGGCAGAAGAGATGAGATGGAATGGGCAAGGGGAACAGAGGAGGCAGTTGCCCTCCACCACTCCTGGGTGTGAGGGAGGGCAGGTCAGCAGAGGCTGGCGCATGTACCTGCATGGTGGTGTGACTCAGAAACATGCAGAGTGTGGCCCGTCTGGGCCCCTTCAGCCTCCCATGCAACCTGGCCTACAAGTTCAGATACATCGGGCGCCCGCATGGCCAGCTGGCTGAGCGGTCATGTTTGGAAACCTCTCTCAGCAGAGCCCGCCCCACCCACCTCTGAACCAGCAGACTCACAGACATAAACAAACCAAGGCCTCTGGGCAGCTGCCAAGATCTATCTTCTTGGCAAGAGCCAGGGGTTGGGGGGGGGCCCTCACTCACCATCCTTCAGAGTAAACAGGGGTGCTTATTTATGCTGGGGCAGAGAAGAAATCTTGTTGGATAAATCTGGTGTGGGAGTGGACGGAGAGCATAGGGCATTCAGAGTCTGCTCTGGCTTAGGTGACGGGCTGAACTCCACTGGTTTCCCCGTCTGGAGCCTGGAGATAACACCTCCATGAGGCCACAGGGAAGCATCCAGTCAGGACATTGTCATCTCTCCACCCTCCTCACTTCACCTGCAGCATGAGTGGGGAGATCTTGGCCCTCTCTTCCTTCCTGCCTGCTCTCAAAGCAGGGCCTGTCATAAAGTCCTGTCCCCAGCACCTCCACAGTCTCCTGAAGCTGTCCAGAAGCCCTCCCAGCTCTGCCCCATGCTGCTTCTCAGCCACACTGCAGGAGGGGAAGGGGTGAGCAGGACACAGTCAGGGGCTGGCTGGCTGTAAACCCAGCACTCCTGCGCTGCATCCCCTTCCTGACACTCCATGCACAAGCCCAGGGGTCAGCTGGGGAGAGGTTCTGAACAAGGCGAGAGGGGACTGATGCCTCACCAGGCCTGGGAGAGATGACAGAAGGGGAATACAACCCTCTGACACTACATTTTCCAGGAACTGCTGTTAAAAAAAAAAAGAAAAAAAAAAAAGAAGAAGAAGAAGAAGAGGGAGAAGAGGGTGGGGACCTCATCTGTTTTCTGAGGAGCCAGATGGCTCAACTCCATCTCCACTGGATATATAACCAGTAGTTCCCTCTCTAGTCTCCAGGGCATGTGCCTCCCAGAGGTTAAGGCAACACACGGATGGAAAACCTGCACTCTCTAATCACCTGCCAATGCCCAAGTGCACCCACAATTGATGACATTTTTTCCCCCACTTTACAAATCTAAGACAGAGACAGCAGTTACTTTTCTGTGTCACATACATATTAGAAAGCAGAATGGCAAGGCTGAGATGACGATTTTTAAAAATGGAGATAGGGTCTCAATCTGTCACCCAGGCTGGAGTACAGTGGTATAGTCGTGCCTGACTGCAGCTTCAACCTCGCGGGCTCAAGTGATCCTTCCACCTCAGCCTCCCAAGCAGCTGGGACTACAGGTGCACGCTACCACACCCGGCTAATTTTTAAATTCTTTTTGTAGAGATGGGGTCTGACTATGTTGCCCAGGCTGGTCTCAAATTCCTGGGCTCAAGTGATCCACTCATCTCAGCCTCCCAAAGTGCTAGGATTACAGGCAGGAGCCACGCACCCAGCCAACAATGTTTTGTTTTTGTTTTTAAACAGGGAAGTAATTGAAGGCACAACCTCAAAGACAACTAAGTGGATCTAGCAGGAACAACCAACATCCAAATTACCATCACCAAGGCTGAGCTGCTTCCCTGGACCGTGAGCCCCTATCTGTCCCCCATCACACCCTGCTCCCCTTGGGGCTTGAGGTCCCCTACTTTCTTGGGGTGGGGCTGGAATGAGCCTCTCCAGGACAGCTGAGGAACTTTAGCTGCCTCTAGGGTGTTTCGGTAACTCAACCCCAACAGGGCTGCTCTGGTCCGAAAGCCAGCTGGTGAGTTCTAAACAATGGCAGGGGGTGTGCGGAGAGGGGGAGGCTTATGAATTAAAAATAGATGCTAGTAACCGCCAGGGATCTTGCAGAGAGCATGTGGGGCTGTGTTTACTAGGGAGAGAAGAATACCTCCTATTCATGCCCAGAGATCCGGGCAGAACCACTACTGCTTCTCACACCAGCCCAGGGCCTCTGGGTGTGGGGGAGTCAGCTGACAGAGCAGGGTTTACTGATGGCTGGAAGACCCTCTTCCTCTGTGACAGGGAAGCACCTTTCTCTCCTCACGATCCTCAGGGCCACGCCCATTCCTGGAAGGACAGCTCCAGGTCAGGAAATCTAGGTAACTCAAGGGGAAACGGCAACCAAGAGATAAAATCATCCCCCTCGGGCTGAGGCAAACCTGCTCTCCATAGACTTTGCATAAAATGGTCCCCAGCTGGGTTCAGTGATGTCACCTCTCAGATGAGTCTCGGGTACAGACTAGGATCCCTTGTCTCCCTGCCAAGACCTAGCTGGGTGCCATAGACAAGCAGTCTCTTGATTCCCCTAGGCCTTAGTCTATTCATCTGTAAAATGGAGATAACACCTGCTCTGCCAACTTCACAGGTATGTTATAAAGATCAACCAGGTCATACACCTAACAAAGCTGAGGGTTCTAAAGAAGGATATAAAATAGTCACAGGAACAACCATTTCCCCCATTATCACCCTGAACCCAGAGAACTGTCCCCTCATCGGGTCACCCAAAGTCTCTGGGTCTCGTCTTCCATAAGCAGTAAAAAAAGAGTTCCTCCCTCCCATCTGGGTATCTCAGGCATGGTGAGCCACATGGCAGAGCCTCACAGAGAAGCTCCCCAGCTAATGTTTCCCCCAGGTCCCGCTTCCCCCAGGCCCCTGCAAACATCCAGTCTTTCACCAGCTTCTGTCAGTGCCCACTGCCCACCCCAACATCTTCCCCCTGTTCAGGAGGTCTTCATGGGAGCCCTAAGCAACCAAAGACAGCAAGGTTCACGGTTTCCCTCCTCATAAAATAGCTCCATACCAGAGACTCCTGCTTGACAGGATTTTTCTAATTTGATTTTTAAAATGTATTCATTGACTCACCCATGAGAGGTGGGCCTGGCTGCCTCTACACGCAGAGTGTCTGCTCATTAAGGGCTGAACAACCTGGTTCATTCTGCTGGGCTCCTCCAGCTCTCAATTTCACAAAGCCACGCCACCCTTTTAGCCAACGCGTGCAGAGCTCCTCACTCTGAGAACAGACTTCTCCCCACTGGAGGCTAGGCTTGCAAATGGTTCAGTCCCATCATTTTAAATACTATCTATATGCTGACAACTCCCAAATTTATGCCTCTAGCTTGGATCTCTCCCCAGAACTCCAGACTTGTACAGCTGACTGCTTAATTGGCATTTCCACGTGGACGTTTAATAGCCACTTTAAATTGAAGGTACCCCAAACGTAGCTCTGATTTCTGCCTCCCCACCTCACGCCCCTTGCCAGGTACTCATTCCATTTGCCATCTTCCTTGACTCAGTTATTGGCCATTTCTTCTTTCTGGCTGCCAGGCCACAAATCTGTGAACCACATTTGACTTCTCTCTTTCTGTCATGCCACATAGAATCATCAGAAACCTTTGTGGCTTGATCTTTGAAACCAATCCAGAATCCAGCTACTCTGCCCCACCCCCAGAGTAGCTGGACAGCTTCTGAACCAGATGCCCTGCTCACACCCAGTTCACAGCACTTTGGGAGGCTGAGGAAAGCCGGATCACCTGAGGTCAGGAGTTTAAGACCAGCCTGGCCAACACGGTGAAACCCCATCTCTACTAAAAATACAAAAATTAGGCGAGGTGGTGGGCATCTATAATTCCAGCTACTCAGGAGGCTGAGGCAGGAGAATCACTTGAACCCAGGAGGCGGAGGTTGCAGTGAGCAGAGATGGGTGACAAAGCAAGACTCTGTCTCAAAAAAAAAAAAAAAAAATTGGGATATCTTCACCTGGCTTAGCTGTCTCACAGGATTGCTTTAATGAATTCATGAAACAATGTCTACAAAAGCACTTTCTACGTTGGAAAAGTACAAAACCAAACCCGAGCTGCTATACAGTGCTGGGCACACAGCATATACACAAATGCTTGTTGAATGAATGAACATCCAAACATTTTCAAATGTCAACACGCACAAGAACTTGAGAAACAGTCTGTGTTGATGAGAGGACAATTTAAAACTATATGTGGAGATGGATCTGCTCTGGTGATCATCTAAGGTAAAAACAACTTTATATCAGAGTTTCCCTTGGAACTTTGACGCTGGAAAACCCACGGGGCCTCACATGCCCCAAATGTAGAATTGTTTGGTCTTCCATCATGTCTCCTTCTCTCACTTCCACTTGAGCTGTTTTCTCTTTCATCTGCCCTCCCACTGGACCTTCCAGACTCCTCCTTCCACAACAAACAAGCTGCCTCCTGCCCACAGTCATGCACTTGGGCCCCTGCAGGCTCTTACTGCAGCTCCGCTTGCCCTGGAGCCCGCATTAATCGCAGTGATTTTTTTCTTCCTCTTCCTCCCTCATTTTGTGCCCTCTGGAGATGGGACCAGCATTCTACTGTACTCAGTGTTGCTTTAGCCCGGCCTCTTTTGAGGTCCCTGCCATTGCACTCTTCTCCCCCACCCTCCAGTTATCAAAGCTACCGGCTGCCCTCCTTCCTGACCACTGTCCTAGGGGGCATCTCCATGTCATGTGGACAGCCCATCCCACAACCTAGCCTCTCAGCTCTTGCCACTGCAAATTATCTTTCCATTCATTCCTTGTTTGCCATGCTCTATGAGTATACTCGGACCTTTGTCTTCCCTATCCCATCCCCCAAATCGTAAACACCAATGCCCTCTCCTATCTCTCACTCCTCTTTATTCTTAACATACCTGCTCCCTCACTCCCTCAGTACCCCCATCTTCTTTTCTCCACATTCATCAGCCTTCTCCTATCCCCACCTCCTTCTCTGCTAGCCAAGATTTCAAGCATTCTCTGACCCAAACCCCCAACTCCTCTGTCACCCTTACATGCCCTCCCAGCAACCCCCAACCCTGGATTAGCCAGATAATCATTCAGCTCTGTTCCTACCCTCTGGCTAGGACCACTACAGAGAAAACAATGTGCAACCACTAGGGTGCTGCCAGCACAAATTACGAGCCTCTACAACACCAGACAGGTCACCCGTGAGTTCCTGCTCAGAGCCTTGCTCTGCCCCAAGCCAAAACTTTACAGCCCTTCTCAAGCCAGCCCTTCCCACCACCCCTACTATTCACAATAAACAGTTGCTCTTTTGGTTTCTTCCCCTATAGAAAATAAAAACAAAGTAAGAATTCATTTCTGCCTCCCAGAGGTGACTCTTTGTGACCAAGGACCATGCTGACATCTGGATCTCACACCCTTTCACCTACTCACTGACCTCACCCCAGTGAGAATTCCCCTTCCTCACTGCTATCTTCGGTCTCTCCCTAATAGGGCCCTCTCCAGTCAACATGAAGGTGGGCTCAGGTGCTTCCTGACTCAAAAAAACCAACAAAACCAGACTGCCTCCACCTGATGCCCTCCTTCTTCCCAGCCAAGCTACACACCTGCCTCCACTTCCACCCTCTCCTTAATCCACAGAAGCTGGCTTTAGGTCATGGTTCCCAATGACAGCCACTGCTTGCTACTGCCTGTGCACATTTCCAAACCCAGATGTGACCTGCCCCTTCTATGCATTTCACTCTAATTACTTCCTCCTCCTTCAAGCTCATTTTTCTTTTGTTTTGCTGCAAGTTTACTTCTATCCATCTGACTGCTCTCTCTCAGGCTCCTGGTGCTTGGCCTGTCACTTATATGTCAGTTGAATCTGTCCATGGCCTCCTTCTCATTCGACACATCCTCCTTTGAAGACCTCACCCATACCCATGATTTCAACCTCAGTGCCAGCTCCCAGAGCACTGGCCCCGGCTCAGGACCCTACCCCACAAACCCAATTACCAGCTGGTCCTCCCTAGCTGGACAGCTCCCAAAGGCACTTGCAACTCAACAGGTCCAAAACTGAATTCATCACCTTCCCCTCAAAACACGCTCCTTCTCCTGTGATTCCTCAACTAGAGAATTCCCCCATTTCTTTTACTTCTCTTTATTTATTTATTTTTTTGAGACTGAGTCTTGCTCTGTCGCCCAGGCTGGAGTGCAGTGGCTTGATCTTGGCTCGCTGCAACCTCCGCCTCTCAGGTCCAAGCAATTCTCCTGCCTCAGCCTCCCGAGTAGCTGGGATTACAGTCGCCCACCACCATGGCTGGTTAATTTTTGTACTTTTAGTAAAGACAGAGTTTCACCATGTTGGCCATAGTGATCTTGAACTCCTGACCTCAAGTGATCCGCCCACCGCGGCCTCCCAAAGTTCTGGGATTACAGGTGTGAGTCACGTGCCTGCCCCAATCTACTCTTTATATTGAGACCTAGAGGGACCTCGTCCTGCCAGTTTCCTGCCTAGCACCCCTTGATAGCTTCACACTATTCCCAGACTCAACATGGCAAGGCCTTTTGTGATGTGGCCTCTGCCTACCTGTCAATCCCCAAAAGTGCTAGATGCTCTGGCCATAATGAACCCCCAGTAGCCCCCAGCACCAGCTTGTGTGCTTTTGTACGTCCTATGCCCTCCCTTCCCCCTTCCCCTCTCCCAGTTCTTGCCTGGCTAAATTATTTAAGATTCAGCTCAATGGTTTCCTCAAACAGGTCTTTGCCAGCTCCTCGCTCTCTCCTCAAGTCCCCTCTCCCTTGAAGCTCCCACAGCAGCTCCCATCTCTCTGTTCATTCACCCACTCGTCCCCCTTCTAGAGTGAGCTCCACAAGGACAGCAACACTGGCTTGTTCATTCTTGTAGCACAAAATAAGGATTCAATAGATACTTGTTACATGAATAAAAGAACGAATATATAAATTCATGAAGTGCCAAACTAGCTTTTCTCCTTCCCAAATCACCCTTCACGGATTCCCTATCTTCTTTGGTTGGTGCCAATAGTAAGGATGATACTACTCCAGGCTCTATTCCAAGTATGTTATATATATTAACTCATTTAGTCCTACAACTGTACTATTATTATCCTCATTTTCCACTGGTGACACACGCATAAAGAGGTTAACTGAGTAAGTGGCAGAACCAGGGTTGCTTCCAGTCTATGCTTTAAACTACTATACATATTGCTTCTTGATAGCCCATTTAAGGAAAACAAGTCAACATTAATACCAGTATGAACAAAACACAATTTTGAAAAACAAAACCCTGAGGAAACAAAAATTAGCCATCCTGGGGATCATCTCTTGTTTTTGGCCTAGTCATATCTGACTCCTTTAACCAAGGCAGATAACTATGCAGGCGGCAGGGTGTCAGGATCTGCCAGGCAGGGCCCCCGGTTCAGCTCCCCAGATCTCAAGGCCCCTCAGCAGATGGCCCTTGCCTTTGAGTCTCCCCCTGCCCCAGAAGGCCCACCTCACCTTGTCCCCGATGCCTTCGGCCTCCTCAGCCAGGAGGTACACGTTGCTACCATCGGCCAGCAGCAGAGCAGTGTCGGTGGTGGAGGAAGAGCGGGGACGGCACTGGTGCTGGTGCAGGATGGCGGCCAGGCTGCTGTCCTGGGGGGCCTTCCGCAGCAGGTGAGGGCTGCCACGCTGGGGCTCCAGGGAGCTACTCTTGGTGCGCCGGCTGCTGCTCCCGCTGCTGCCGCCCCCACTGCTGCTGTGCAGGCTGGCGCCCCGCTTGATGGAGGGCCGGGACCGGATCTGCTGCAGCACACGGTTGAAGGCAGTGGGCCGGGCAGGCAGATCGTGCAGGGACATGGCGTAGGAGACGCGGTGCATCTCCGGAGAGCGTTCCTTCTCATCTGGGGAGTCATGGTCGGACATACCCTGCTGCTGCTGCTGCTGCTGCTGCTGGGAATCCTGAGACGTCTGGTGCTCCCTTTCCCGAGACCGACGGCGGCTGTGGAACAGGTGCTTCAGACCGTGGCCAAACATGGAGCCCTCTGACAGCTGCTGGATTTTCTGAAGGGGGAGAGATGAAGAACCCTGGTGGGTGGAAAGCTCTTGATTGCCTAGTCAGTGTGGGGTGAAGGTGAAGGGTCTGTCCTTGGTGGACTGGCATAGCTAATGCAGCCATCTGAACCTGGAAGATCTCTATAGATGGCATGTCGTGCATAAAAGGTCACTTTGTGAAAAGGTGGCAACCCAGACTCATCCTTTCATTCCCAAAGAGATGTGCCCCCATGGTTTTCCACAGGACATTCTCAATCAAAATGTAGATTCAGAGTTTCTAGGAATGATGCTCTCAGGGCTTCAGTCTGAGGCTTAATGGCATACATAGGTAGCACTTGGCTCATGGGGTTGTATCCCTCTACATGGATACCCCCAGCCCCAGTTCTTCCCTCCTTCCAAGTTAGACATCCCTTCAAGCTGTACCAGCTCTTTCAGGCCACCAAGCATTGATTTCCAAAGATGCCCAATTCCAACATTCGCCCAGGAAAATCAGGGTCATACAATCAGGTTACACTGTTGTAGCAGAGACTGCTAATTGCCTACCCAATATCTATTTCTCTTTCTTTCTTACCAACCAAACTGCAAGGACTTAACTCACCTTGCTAAAAATTCCTGCTTCATCAGACTCCCTTGCAGCTAGGAGTAGCCACATGGCAGTTTGGGCCAACAAAAAGGTGAGTTTCTGGGAACACTTTTGCTTTCCTGATAAAGGCACTGGTCCTTTCCACATCTTCCCATCTGGAATGGGAATGCAGTGCCCGGAGATGCAGTGGCCATTCTGCAACCTGATGAGGGCCTGCACACAGATGGTGGAGCCCAAGGGACAGTCCTGGGAACTTGAAAGTCTATGGAGCCACCAAACCAGTTGTGAACATCTATCCTGGGATTCTTGTTGCATGAAATAAACCCATCTTTGTCTACACAACTCTAGTATGATTTTCTGTTATTTGCAGCCAATCTCATTCCTGATGCGGTTGGCAATGAAATAAACTTTACTTCTATGAGCAAACCTTGTGACATAGTCAGTAATGTGACCAATTCTTCAGCATACACATCGGAACAAGCTATCCAAATGAGTGTCTTTCCCCTTAGACCCAAAGAGGCCCTGCAACCCAGTGCTGCCCTGGCCACAGCCTTTCCTCTCAGCCCTGTCGCTGAGATTCTCCAGCTGCTCCTCCGGCAAGACTGCTCCCAGAGGGGCAGCTGGATGGCCTGCCAGGGCGAGCAACTGTGGGATAATTCCAGACAGCTGCTTCTGTCAGGGGACGGCTTATCTGGCCAGGCTGAGCCCTCTATGAGAGCTTTGGAGCCAGTGGGAGGAGGGGTGAGACTTGGAGGACCAGGAGACACCTCACATTCTGCAGCTCCTTAGAGGAAAACTCAGGACCCAGCCATGTGGGACTCAATGAGCCATAGCAGGATTTCCTGTGATGAACAACCTACAATCTTACCAGGCAGCCTCAATCATTTAAAAAATGTTCCAAAAAATTACACAGACTGGATTTTCTTTTTTTTCCCCTAGAAACAACCTTACAGAGCAGAAAATCTAGACCATATAGAAACCAAGAAAAAGCAACCTGACATCCTCTGAATGAGCTGACCCCACTCTTAGGTTACTTTACAACTCAGCCTTGAGTTTGTGCAGATGGCTGCACTTACAGCTGGATACAAATAACCACACCATTATGTATTTGTGTAAAATATTAGGATTTTCATTTTTCACCTCATTTGAGCATCCCCAGAATCTTCAAAGTAGGTGAGGCCCTTACATCACCCATTTTACAGACCAGATAAATTACATCATCACAACTCATCACGAACTAACGGTTTTTCATTTTAAAGAAGCTTTGTATCCTGCATTATCCCATCTGGTTTTCCTAAATAGTAACAAAACCAACAACTGGAACATCTCCTTTTAGAGATGAGGAAATTAAGGATACCACGATTCCCTCTCAAGAACTGAATTCTGGGGCGGCCCGCGAGATGCTAAGTTACACAATGCCAGGTTTTCCCACAGGAGTTACCATCCCCTGGGGGCCAGCTTGAGGCAGGATCACAAGGCTCACCTGAATCTGTGCTGGGAAGAACCAAGATGTCAACTCTGCCATGGACTTGAAACAGGCCAGATCCTGCAGTCTCCAGAACAGGGACACGCCAGGACACCTCCCTCTTCCCTAGGCCCAAGCTGATGCGAGACCTCCCTCCAGGTACTGTGATGGGGCCAGCTGGCTCTGGCATTTGCCCAGCTGCCTCTGCCAAATCGTCACATTCCATAATACAAATTGTCTTTCTAGCATTCTATTCCAGGTCTCTTCCTCTTCTCCCCCCATTCCGAAACTGGCTTCTCCAACACTGAGGATCCACTCAGGCAGAAAGAGTTTCCCTTCTAAAGACTTCAGCAGAGGTCCTAGAGTTCTGAGGCATTTCTTCTCCCCTATCCCTGGGAGGCCGGTGGAGGTGCCAGGGAGAGCTATGGCAGCCACTAATGTCTGCCGTATTGCCTTGGAGCCTAAAATCTTTGGTCAATTTGCTTTTAAAATTTATACAACAGCATTTTGCAAAGTGCATTCTGATTTATACTGTCATAATCTGACACTAGCCTAATCTCAGGAGCTAGAAATGTGAGACATCATAGCATCAGTCTATTTTGCAGATGAAGAAATGGAAGCACAGCATAGCTAAGTGGCTCATCCAAGCCACACAGAGAAACCCCCAACTTCTAACTGAATTTACCTTCATGGGCCCATACACTGATTTCTTTTTTTTTTTTCTTTTCTTTTCTTTTTTTTTTTTTTTTGAGACAGAGTCTCGCTCTGTTGCCCAGGCTGGAATGCAATGGTGTGACCTTGGCTCACTGCAACCTCCACCTCCCAGGTTCAAGCACTTCTCCTGCCTCAGCCTCCCGAGGAGCTGGGATTACAGGTGTGTGCCACCACACCTGGCTAATTTTTGTGTTTTTAGTAGAGATAGGGTTTCACCATGTTGGCCAGGCTGGTCTCAAACTCCTGACCTCAGGTGATCCGCCCACCTCGGCCTCCCAAAGTGCTGAGATAACAGGCATGAGCCACCACACCCGGCCCCATATACTGATTTCAAGACTAAAGTAGGTAGGGTATTTGCACGCGTCCCAGAACAGTATCAAAGGCAGGAGCAAAACAAAAATGCCTGGGTCAAGGGTTGTTAGGTCCCCTGAACTGCAGTCGTGATCTGCCCATCCCATGTTATAGGACAAGACCCTCAACTATAAAGTCTTTACTTCCCATCTCCCTGAGCTGTCCTGTAGGTGAAGGAAACCTAAGGAAAGTGACCAGGAGACCCCAGGACCTTTGCCCCACCAGACCAAGGAGTCTATCAAAGTCTGTGGCAGGCAGGAGGGAAAGTACAAAAAAGAAGTTAAAGAACAATGTGCGGAGAGAGGAGATTGCTCCAAATGAAGGGGTTTTTCCTCACTTATAAGGTGCGAGGCGGGAACAGCAAAGTGACGCATGGGCTGGGCCGCTTCTTTATGTGGGTGTCAGGGAGGAGATGGTTAAGGAGTTTTGACATAACACAGTAAGTGTTTAAAAAAAAAAAAAAAAAACTCAGCACATACACATAACCAGCTACAAGTTTCAGAAGTGAGGAAAACCATGGTGACTAGCTTAAGGGAACTTAGCCGCCAACGCAGCAGAAAGCACCACCTGCTCTGACTAACAGGTTCCAGCTCCTAAAATGTCACTTGCTTTTCCACATTGACTTTTGCTTTTCCCTGGCTGCCAGAAACCATTCTGGTGGCCAAATGAAGCCATGTAGTAGAGAGCTGAGAGGTGGGACACAAACAGGGCTTTCATGATCCATAAGACCGAAGCAAGAAGTGCCGTCCCCAGAATTGGCCAGAAGGCAGTCAGAAAGGAGAGCCTCCCAGGGTGAGTTGCCCTGAGGAAGGAAGTGAGGGGAGTTGGCTGTCCCTCCCCTGGAACTATCTGAAAGGGCAGGAAGGACCCCATCTCCTTGGGTGACACTGTCCTTTCAGGAAGAAAGGGAGGACTAGATGGCTTCTGAAAGATCCTTCCTGAGAAGGCTGTGGTTTCTGAACAGTTGGGCTTCATCCGTCTTTCTCCCTGGGTGTGGGTCCCCCAAAGGGGAAGTTTGCTCCAAAATCTGCAAACACAGCTGCATAAATCCAAAACTAAAATGCCTCGGGGTACAGTGTCATTGGCACCATCTGGTTAAAAATGACCAAAAGTGGTTTCTAATTTTTACAGGTCCCCGTGTTCTCAACAAATCCCAGGAAAGCTTAAAGTCACACTAATCTATAGCTAATTATCCCACCTGGCAGCTGACTGCATAGCCCTTCCTCCTACCTGGGTTTGAAACTCCTTCCGCTCTACCAACAGTTTGGCTGTGAGGGTTCAGTGGGGTGACTGGGTCACCCTGAGCCTTTGCCAGCCTAGGTCGCCAACGTTCCTCTATTTATAGGGTCTCTATGGAAACAGGGCCAGCATTAGAGAACTAATCACTGTAAAAACCCACAGAGTTCTACTCTCAGGATCCAAAGTGGATTGAAGAAGTCTCCAATTGCCCTTAAGAAGCTCTGGGTGGGGAGCCTGGGCGGGAGCAGGAGCGGAACCATTACCCCAGGTTTGGTGCTGATGATCACAGTGGTGTACAGTAGGCAGCTGCAACTGCTCAGGCCCACTTGGAGTTTCTATTGGAAACCCAGTGATGAAAGCTTTTTGGAATCATTTATTTCTTGCTCAGCCTCACAGCTGACATTAAAAAAAAAAAGTCTCAACTCATGGGCACACAGGCAAATAATTCCCCCATTCTCAATTTTATTTTGATTCCTTTCTCCTTTATTGCTTAGAGAATTCTGCCTGGAGCCAAAGCAAGTGGGAAAAGGTCACCTCATCCACCATGTCTTTAGGCAGAACTGATTCAGCACACACCAACATAGAAGACTTTTATTAAAGTTCCCAGCATGGTGTGCCCTCTCTCTGCCTCTTTGCATCCTACCCATCCTTCACCACCTCGCCACTCCATAAAGACCTCTCTGATCACACCAGTCTGAAGCGATTTCACCCTGCTCTGAACACATAAGCGCTCATTATCTGCACCACTCATTTTGCAATTAATCGTGTACTGCCTTGTGACATCGCTTCCAGTGCTCTCTCCAACTGTTATCCAACTTCTCACCTGCTGATGGACGGAACCTTTGAGGACAATATGAGTGACTGGACAGCAGGAGCTACAGCACCTACATCTGTGTCCCTAACATTACCTGGTAGAGGCCTCAACACAAACATGTAAGACTGCTACGTAAATCATTTGTTCATTTATTTTCTGAGCAGCCACTATCCAAGTCTCTACAAATCCATCTTACAAAGGTGATTTTAATCCTTAGATGGCTATCTTTTCCAAAGACATAACCTTTCACAAATATTTCAAATGCTCCAACAGCCTTTTCTTGTGTCTAACTCAGATTTCTCCTGCTGTAGTTTAAACCCTCTTCTCACTCTATTATCTTAGTAACCGCCAAGATTGAGTTGGCTTGGGAGGAGATGAACACAGGCCAAGGAGCCAGAATGTGTGATGTCTTCAAGAATGGCTTAGGGAGGGCTCGGGTCGGGGGGCTCACGTCCTTATAGCCAGCTTTGTTTTCCCTGGTGGACATCACTCAGTTAACCTGGCTGGCATAAGGAAGCCTTTAGTCATTTGGTTTGAAAATAACTGTTCTTTTTTTTTTTTTTTTTTTTGAGACAGAGTCTTGCTCTGTCGCCTAGGCTGGAGTGCAATGGCGTGATCTCGATTCACTGCAACCTCTGCCTGCTGGGTTCAAGCAAATCTCCTGCCTTAGCCTCCCGAGCAGCTGGGACTATAGGGGCACACCACCATGCCTGGCTAATTTTTTATATTTTTAGTAGAGACAGGTTTTCACCATGCTGGCCAGGCTACTCTCGAACTGCTGACCTCGTGATCCCCCCGCCTCAGCCTCCCAAAGTGCTGGGATTACAGGCGTGAGCCATTGCGCTCAGCCAAATAACTGTTTTTCTAGCACAGTCACAAAACATACCTGTTATCCCCAACAGCTTTGTTCTAACTTCTTACATGAAGAGAGACTTCAGTGTTTGGCTGACAAAGGTGGACCCTGTCCAGTTATGGCCTCATTCCAAAAATGTACCATGCTAGTAGTCTACGGGGATTTCAAAGGCAGATGCCATTTCTTAAGGGAGAGATGAAAACAGAAATGAGTTTTGAGTTGGCCTTTAAGACCACCACTGAGAAGCTGCCTGAGCCCTTTTCCCCAGCTCCTGATAACCCCATACTCTTTTAAAACTTCAACCCAAAATTTAGGTCCTATCAGATGTTTCAACTCCTTGTTGAAGGAAATTCTTAATGGGATTGGCAGTGAAGACACAATTAGATACACAAAAAGCAGCACATTCTGTAAATACTGAGCCTGCCAGACAGTTCCCACTAGAACAACTAGGGCAGCTGGGAATTAATCTAGAACTCAATATGTGGCAGGAGAACAGGGAGCTTCGTTTGCCACATGCTTTCCCATCGGTCACCAGTTCCCTCAGAGCCCACATACAGGGCTGCTCTGGATATTACTGAAGGTTGGAGGGGGTGGGGATGGGGCCATCCTGGGCCTTCCAACCCTCTGCCTGCCTCATAAGGTACAAGCGGGACAAAACAGATAACTTCAGCATTTGCACTACCCTCCATTGTTCCTGACCATTCTAGTCAAACAGGGCAAAGACCCTACAAAAGCACTTGCTACCTCACTCCCCCCATTTGGAAAGCCCCTCTTCTCTTGTTTGGTAATAAATGTTCCACCCCTTCTTTAAAATCCTGCCCTAGGCTGTGCACAGTGGCTCACGCTTATAATCCCAGCACTTTGGGAGGCCAAAGAGAGTGGATCACCTGAGGTCAGGAGTTTCAGACCAGCCTGGCAAACATGATGAAACCCCAACTCTACTCAAAATACAAAATTAGCTGGATATGGTGGTGCATGCCTGTAGTCCCAGCTACTCGGGAGGCTGAGACAGGAGAATCGCTTGAACCCGGGAGGTGGAGGCTGCAGTGAGCCGATATTGCGCCACTGCACTCCAGCCTGAGCGAGACAGAATGAGACTCCATCTCAAAAAATAAAAAAATAAAAAATAAAAAGATCTTGCTCTAAAGCCACCTCTTGCAGAACAACTTTCCTGATAAACCCCCATAAGTTTCTGATTGCACTGCATGATGCATTAAGCACCCTTAAACTTATGTGTATTTCCACTATGGTTTTCTTGCAAGTATTTCATCCTATTTGACCTAGAAGCTCACCTGGAGGTGAGGCCAAATAACCAATTTCCCATTTCTTTGTTTTTAGGCATACCTCAATTCTACCTCCTCTGATGAAACTTACCCCAGGCGTCTGGCTCCCACCTGAGATTGCAGGAATCTTCAAGCCTTAACATATCTACTGGGGCCTCAAGATGCAGCAGGCCCTCAGAGAGCCATCCCAACCATAAGCTCCTGGAGAGCCCCAGGAAATGCACACATCTTCATCCCACCCACGTTCTTATGAAGTAGTTTGTCTTCTCCTTCATTTAAAAAATGAAGAAACTCTCCACTCCCACTGCTTCGCTTGACTAACATTTAAAAAAAAAAGGAGAAACTGAGACCTATAAATTTTATCAAAACCCTGAGCCTTGAAAAAATATATATCTAAGAAATAAACAAATAGAAAACAAGCAGGGGCTTCTCAGGAATGTCAATTTTTTTTTTTTCTTGACTTGGGTAGACGAGGTGTCTGTTTTGCTTCTGTTATTTAAACTGCACACATGTTTTCAGGCACTTTTATAAGCATGTTTCACAATTTAATTCAGCAGCACCTTTCCTGCTGAAGGTGGTCAGTATCTGCTGACTGCATGAACCCTTCTCTAGCGGGCTGTCCGCAGGAGCACTGAAGGAACACAGGCCACTCACAGTGGGAGGAAGCTGCCTGTGACCACCAGGAAAGGTGGAGAGCCAGCAGGGAGAACCACACAGGACTCAGCTGTGACTTTCTCTCAGATATCTGGCTTCAAATTATTTTTCCTGCTCTTCACTAAGTAGGCAGGAAGACCAGTGTATGGTGTGACTAGAACATGAGCTGGAACCCAAATGAGTCTTGAGTCAAAAGTGCTTCAAACCAGGAGAATGATGGAATTTGGAGCTCCCCCTTTTTCTTCAGGGAAAGATATTAATACTGCTCAGAAATCTCCGGGAAAATTACTTACAGGGGCTTTTGTGAGAGGAAAGAGAACCTTAGGGGAAGTCCAGGGGGAAAGCCCGGGCCAGCATCCCCAGATACCTCCTTTCAGGAAAGGGTCAATGCTTCCCACTGCATAAGGGGTGAGAGAGGTGGGGAGGTCAGTAACTTCGTCCCATGCCTTCAGGCTTCCATCACATATCAGGACAGAACCAGCTCACCCTTAAGCTTGGCCACTCATCCTGGGCCTCAGAAGTATCTACCACACATTCACACGTTTTTTTTGTTTTTGTTTTTGTTTTGAGATAGGGTCTTGCTCTGTAACCTAGGCGTGAGTGCAGTGGCATGATCATGGCTCACTGCAGCCTCAGCCTCAACCTCCTGGGCTCAGGCGATCCTCCCACCTCAGCCTCCCAAGTAGCTGGGACTACAGATGTGTGCCACTGCACTTGGCTAATTTTTGTATTTTTAGTAGAGACAGGATTTTACCATGTTGGCCAGGATGGTCTCAAACTCCCAGCCTCAAGTGATCCACCAACCTCGGCCTACCAAAGTGCTGGGATTACTGGCATGAGCCACCCACCGCTCCTGGCCCGTATGCTGTATTTTTAACAGGAATGTGTGTTCCCTGTCTGCAGTATTCCCCTAAGCTCCCCGTCTCCTCCCATATGCAATGGAACTGGGTTTTCTTGCTGTAGAATTCTGGTGTACTTTTGGTCAGCCAGCACTCTCTGTGGCTTAGCAACCCCAGTATCTTCTCCCAACAAGCAGGGAATCTGTTAGCAGCAAAAGACTGGGCGATAAGGACAAATGAATCGAAACATGAACTCGAGTGGTTCAACAGGAATTCAAGCTGCAAGTGGCTGAAGAATGGGACTGAATTGTTGCGCTCCTGTTGGCAGGAGTGTCTACTGAGATTTTCCCCGAAGGTCCCACAGGTGTGTGGAACAGTTGAGAAGGCCCTCAATGTATCTGCATGAGCCTCCTGTGAGGCAATGTCCAATTTTAGGTTATTTTTCAATTACAGTTTTAAAATTGCTGCTTAACTACTACTTTTCACTGGCCCTTCCCACCCTATAATCACAGATCCCAGGGCACTGTAGCAGAAATTCACAGTGCACAGTAAGATGGTCCACAGTGCTAAAGGACCAGAGGCGGACCATAGGAGCCCCTGAAACCACGGACTGTCACTAAACACCATTCAGATCTCTTTGGCAAAGATAAAAATTCTCTCCTCTTCCCCTACCTCCCCAACCTCTATGGAGGTGCTTTATACAGAGTCTCTTATTTTTTTGTTTGCCCCAAGATGATTTCTTCCAATGCACTTAAATTCATCACAGTGCCTGGAGCTGTCATGACAAAATAGAAGTGGGGCTAAGGTACCAAAAGTTATCATCTCCAAAGTTTAAAATGAAAACAAAAGCAAACCAGACTGCTTATCTGCCTTGACCGAACACAGGGATGAGGTAGGGAGCATTAAAAATTAAACACCCTTCTGTGGTACCACCAACAAATCTAAAACCAGTCAACTTCTACCCAGTTCCAGAGCCAATAATGGAATTTTTCTATCATTGGAAAACTGTAACAGTATTGGAAAACAACTTTTCCAGAAAGTTTGGAGGGGCTGGGCATGGTGGGCTCACACCTGTAATCCCAGCTTTTTGGGAGGCTGAGGTGGGAGGATTGCTTGAGCCCAGGAGTTCGAGACCAGCCTAGGCAATATAGCAAGACCATGTCTCTACAAAAAAATTTAAAATTAACCAGGCATGGTGGCATGCGCCTGTAGTCCCAGCTACTTGGGAGGCTGAGGTTGGGGAATCACTTGAGCCCGGGAGTTTGAGACTGCAGTGAGTCGTGGTCATGCCACTGCACTCTAGCCTGAGTGACAGAGCAAGATCCTGTCTCTAAATAAATAAGTTTGGACACTCTCCAATATTCTTAGTCCCTTTCCCCAGAAAAAGGCTTAGAAAAGTTGGGTGATTTGCCTGAGACCACACACCAAATCAAACTGTGAAAGTCCCCAAGTCACATCTGGTTGGAAGTCCCTTGCACCCGGTAGTAAACATGTTGTGATGAAGCAGACAGAGATAAACAGGAAAAGCCCTGCTGTTTCCCTGAGCTCCCACAAGCAGGCTGCCGCTGGGTTTTCTGCTCCTTACTGGGTCCACATTGCTGGGTTCAGTGGTATGTTTTATCGGGGGCAGGGTGGGGGGGAACCTTCTTTTCTTGCAAGTGATTCCAATTCTGGTTGAGGGCAGTTCGGCAGTTAATACCAAATGTAAAGTTGTTACTACATCTGCCCCTGACCAGAATAAGGGCATCGCCAAAAAAGAAAAAAAAGAAAGATGATACAGGAGAGTGGAAACGAACAAGCTTAAGGCATCCCTTAAGGCATCCCTCTACAGAGACACTGCAGCCCCCATGCCATGACCAACCCATCTTCCTCATGAAGGCAACTGGGGGAATAAATGGCGAAAGCAGTTTCCACTGCTGTCCTGAGTTGGAGAGTGGGGAATTTCCAAGACCGCCTCTGACAGACTCAGCTGAGGGTCTCATCTGGTCAAAGAATCAGGGTTTGCTGGACCGGTTCAGAATGAGGCTGAAGTCAGCAGCAGAAGGCTAGCCTCCTCCCCACAACAGCATTCAAGGGACCCCTTCCCCCTCACCATCTCACTTAAAACAGGAACTACACCTCCTGACCACATGGGATGGACTCGCAGGTGACGGCAGAGATAAACACCAAGGACTCCCTGGGTCTGGCAAAAGCTCAAGCTTCCTGTGCAGAGAGAGCCTATCCCACAGAGATCCTCTAGACATAAGGCTAGCCACGAAGCTCTGAAAAGGACAGCGGCAGAACCAGAGGTCAGATTTGAATAATTACTGCAAAATTTAAAAAATACACATAACAATAACCTAGTCGTCCCCCTTTTCACTCCTTCCCAAGGCACACAGACAGGTAACATACACAGGTAAGAGCACACACACTCACCTGCGCTCTGACTTCCTGACTCTGAGCCGCTCAGGCCAAATGAGGAATGTCATTGGCTTATTCTGGTGAGCTCCTTAGTGGCTGCTGCCATAGGATACAGGCTTTATTAAATGCAGCGGAGTCCTTTCCGTTCCCCTAGCCCAGACCCCGCACCTTCTCTGGAGAAAATAACTGAGGCATCAATCTCCAAGGCATCTAAGTTCCTTCCTTGGGCTGACATCTCGCTCAGCCAGACGGTGAGCTGGCTTGAGAAGCCTGAGCCTGCAGTCCCTGTGGCAGTTCCGGCAAAGGTGCATTATTTATCTCAGCTGCTGTTTTAATTGATAGAGATATATTCAAGACAGCTCGCCAATTGTCTCGGCAACCTCAGGCCAGAAAATAAACATCTCCATGTGAACAGTTCTTTCGGCTTCTGGTTCTAGCTGCCGTCTCAGCATGTATGCAACTTGAACTGAGGCCCCAAACCAGCCCAAGCACTGCTCCACCACCTGTCAGTTCTCCACCCTGGGGGTTGGTTCAGCAGCAGGCAGAGATCTCCAAGCACTATCTTAACCTCTGGCTCCACCTAACGGCAGGAAATCCACACCCCCTGTTCACAGACCGGCAAACTGAGCTTCATCCAGGAAGGCGCTCAAAGATCCCGATGGGGCCGGCTCACGCCTGTAATCCCAGCACTTTGGGAGACCAAGGCGGGTGGATCACCCGAGGGCAGTTCAAGACCAGCCTGGCCAACATGGTGAAACCCCGTCTCTACTAAAAATACAAAAATTGGCCGGGCGTGGTGGCGCGTGCCTGTAATCCCAGCTACTCGGGAGGCTGAGACAGGAGAATCGCTTGAACTCAGGAGGCGGAGGTGGCAGTGGGCCGAGATCGCGCCACTGCACTCCAGCCTGGGCGAGAGAACGAGACTCCGTCTCACGAGAAAAAAAAAAAAAAGATCCCAATGGGTAGAGACTTACTCAGCAAGGAAAACTAATGGTCACCTGCTGTCCACTTTTTGGTTAGCATCTTGGATTTCAGCCCTTTGTCTGCGAATAGCACTTCACACATTATTCAAACAATCTCGGATGGGTGAGTCACTAAAGCGTTTGCTGAATAATGGGGAACAAACACAGAGGCCTGAAATGGAGCTGAAAGACAGA
The DNA here is from genome assembly GCF_003255815.1 of Theropithecus gelada. Taxonomy (NCBI): domain Eukaryota; kingdom Metazoa; phylum Chordata; class Mammalia; order Primates; family Cercopithecidae; genus Theropithecus; species Theropithecus gelada. The sequence continues at coordinate 160,396,689 of NC_037668.1, forward strand.
GGCACAAATGGTACCTGACGTCCCCCCTGGGGTGCCAGCCAAGCATCCGCTCATCCTCTCTGACCTTTGCCTGACTTCCCCCCTCACTTGTATCCTGTTAAAGCACTTCTGCGTGGAGTGGCAAGAGCTAAGTCGCGGGTTGGGCTTGGCGGGGGATGGTCTGCTCACCTTTAAATCAGGAGGCTTGCTTCGGGGACCTGGGTTGGGCGCCGCAGCAGCGCCAGCGTCTGAAGTTGGCCCGCCAGCAGAGTTAGCACCCGTGGTCTCCCCGGGCCGGAGGTCCGCGCCCGGCAGGTGGGAAGCGGCATCTTCCAGCCCAGCTCCATCCTCTTCGCCCTGTTGTTGCTGCAGCTCGTCCGATCTGCACCTCTTCATGTTGTATGTGGGTCGGCAAGGGGAATCTGTCCTTTCAGCGCGCCGTCTTGGGGAAGACCGCACCCCCTCTTATACTCAGAAATGAGGCCTGGGGTCTAAATTATTAACAAGGAGGGGAGATGGCAGACCACGATTTCTCGAATTAAAAAAAAAAATTCTTAAAGGCGGGTGAGGGAGGGACGAGAAGGGGGAGCCTTGGTTACAGCTTGGAATAGTTCATTTCGACCTGGGGAGCGAAGACAGGTCACAGTCGAGGCTGGGCAGCAAGAGTCCTTGGGCAGTCATTGCAGGAGGGAGAAGGGAGACAACCCCTGGCCCCCAAACTTTCTGCTTCAGGGCACCGGGAGGACGCAGAGGAGCTGGGCGGCACAGCGCATCCCTCTCGGCCGGCCGGGCTGCGGGGCGAGGCGGGGCGCGGGGCAGCCGGCCGGGCAGGTCCTAGTCGGCCGCCCTCGGCGCCGGCTGCTGTTCCCGGCCCTGCAACCGGCCCCTGCCCCGCATGGGCCGGCGGCGGAGGCCGCAGCGCGCCCGGCCCCCTCCCCGGCCCGCGCGCCCGGCTCCCAGCCCGACGCGCTGCCTGCTGCAAAGCCGCGGCCGCGGCCCGAGCCCGCGGCGAGCGCGCAACCTACCCCGCCCGGCTGCCTCCGCCCGGGAGCGGGAAGGCGAGGCTAAGAGGGAGTGACAGCGGCAACCGGCCAATGGGAAGCCCGCGAGGCTGAGGGGGCGTCGCGCGGCCACGTTTTTAGGGTTGGTTGCACCGTGCGATCCCCCAGGAGAGGGCTGCAGGGCGATCTGCTGCGTTTTTGCATTGCGGAGAGCGGGCTGCCGCGCACAGGGGCCAGGGCAGCCGGCGTGGGAGTCGCAGTTTCGGCGCCAGCTTGAGGGACCCTGCCGAGGAGGGCTTGCCCGGGATTTCCTCCACCCATTCGCTTTATTTGGCGAGAAGGGGCACAAGAGGGATGTTTATTATCACTGCTTTTTGGGGCTCTAACTTTGCACCTTCTATCCATAAGGGAGACACCTATCCCCTCTAGGATACTTGGTCTGAGTTAAACCTATGCCTACATTCAGAGCTGCAAATGCTAAGGGGAGGGGGTGTTCTCTCCTCACTCCTCATCGCCCCGTCCCCCGCTTTAAGTGCATATTTCTTAATGAGACTTTACTTGGCATAATTTATGCTCAGAAATTGGGAAGAATTTCATATAAAAACACAATAACGTATGTGAGAGTTCCATACAAACTGCGAAGCAGCTTTTAAATAAGAAAGGGTATTAATGGCAGGAGGTTGCTACATATAGAAGTGTAGAAAAGGAATGCTGTCTCTCTTTGCATAAATCTCAGCCAAACTGCTGAGTAATCTGGAAGCAGAAGAGAGCAAACGTTGGGGTTACCAAGATATGGAGAGTAGTAATAATAACAACCCGATCTGAGTGTCTATTGTATGCCTCCTGTGGACACAAAGGATTTTACTCATCCAGCAACTAGTGGTTCTCAAATTGTGGTCCTTGGACTAGCAGCTTCAGCATCACCCGGGAACTTGATAGAAATGCAAATTATTGGCCACCAGCCAGACCTACAGAATCAGAAGTAGTGAGCCAAGAAATCTGTGTTTTGACAAGCCCTCCAGGTAATTCTGACACACGCTACCCTTTGAGAACCACTGGCCTAGACAGTGAAGGGACCACACGGTCTCTAAAGGATTTTACAGTTTGCCCATCTCTTTCACACCCATCATGACATTGTAGCCTCACTTCAGTCTCACTAGTCGGAGTTTCTTGACTCTGTTCTGTCTTCTTCCCATTCCAACCACTCATTTTAATGTGTATCCTAGAAGAGACTAATTTGTTAAGAATTTACTTCAGCCAAGCAGCTACTTTCTAAACTAGGCAGCTCCACTTATAGAAGATAGGAATTTAGGATGGGCTGGGAATGTAGAACCACCCCCCACATCTACCACAAAGAATCAAGCACAATGTGGAAACACAAAGCTATAAGCCTTTATTTAGCATTTTCAATGGTGAGGGGATGGCAGGATGCCAGTGTAGACCGTGGGCAGGACTAGACAGAACCGGAGGGGGCAGGTTCCCATGGTGCAAGGTTTCAAGCAGAGGAATATACTGCTCCCTGCCTGACTTGGTCCAGGTAAGTGCAGAGGCCCCAAAGACCCTGAGCAAGTCTTGAGGGGCACGTGGTGGCCAGCAAATGGTGAGCATGCATTGACACATGTTCATGACCTAACTTGAAGCCAAAGGAAAGTGAAGGGATTTGGTTTAAGGAAGGGATTTGGTCTCGTTTAAGGAAGCAGAGAGCATTATAATTTTGAATTATGCCTTGTTTCTATACTAGATAAAAGTTGGTCTTAAGTTTGGTTTTTGTATTATATACATACAGCATGACAGCCACATTTTCTACTTGCCGTATTTGCAAGGTATGATTCAGGTCAGCAAAAAAGTCTGTGGTGTGTTTCATAAAATCAGCTAATACTTTACATTCCATTTTGGAGAGGCAGCATAGCATAATGGTTAAGAGCTCAGGCTCTGTGGCCAGACTGGCGACAAATCCTATCTCTGCTCTTCACTAACCATGTGAGTGGGAACAGGTTATCTAACCTCTTCATGTTCCAGTTTCCGGGTTATTTGGAAGTAGGGATAATGACAGTACCTACCATACAGGATGTTGGGTAATATATGGAAAGCATTTGGACATTGCCTAGCAAAGAGTGAAGGGCCATAGCTTTGACCACACATGTCATCCAGTTTCAAAAGCATTGCACATTTCACTCCAATGCTTCTATCTTTGGGAGTTCAAATGTGTCCCACTGATTTCTGAGTTTCACTGAGTGTCATATTATGGAATAAATATGCTACTGCCAAAGAAGTTTGGATGAGAAGTCTGTGTAGAGACCTGAGTGACCTATAACCACCAATTTGAAGCCAATGGCAAATTTTCATTAGCCGCCGTAAATTCTTGAGCACCTAAGAAAATCAGAACTTGGAAGTACTTTGGTTGGTCGAAATTTTGTTTACAGCATTGGATTATTCTATCGTTCTATGTTTCTCTGGGAAAATATAGGCACAAATTATGTTTTGATATTCAAGATAAGACAAAAGTTTGCAGACACACAATACGAGTGATTATATTTTCTATGTAGGAGTAGCATTTCCATTCTATTTTGGCACACCTAGTTAATTGTAAGGAAATAGCATGATTTAGTGGGAAGAATATTGGTCTTGGTGTCAGAAAATTCATGTAAGCATTCTAGTTCGGTTACTTCTTGTGAGCTTAACCTCTTTCACCCTCGGTTTTCTCATCTATAAACGGGGGCTAATACTATCTATCTTCACTGGTTATTGTGAGGATTAAGGTAGATAATGCATGTGAAAATGCTTGACACATGGTATATGTGCAGTAAACCTAAGTGAAACAAAAATAATTAACTTGGTCAAGCCCCCCGTATGCCATATGAGAAAGAATTATCCCACTAAGCTGAATGGTTTTTGTGAACAGAAATCCCAGTTAAACTAATGAAAGGGAACACTCTGGTAGTATCAAATTTGCTAAACCAATAAGTATATAAACAAGAAGTATAAAGGGCAGAATTATGGAATCCTGCTCTCTTGTCAACACCTAGTTCATTTAGTTTGATAAATGGTTGAAGCTTTCATTATAGAGGATAAGGTGCCAAGATCAACAAAGTGTAGAGTAGGGTTTTGTTTTGTTTTCCTTCTTTTTGTAAAAGCAGTTAGGTCTGAAAAACAAAAGGCTTCTCTTTTTGCCAATAGTAAGAAGCTTGCAGATTATCCAAGGCAATTCTATGTCCTATTCCATAGCAATACTTAAAAAAAATTTAAACATCAAATGGATAAATGGTTGTCAGTGTGCTATTTTAAGGTTTAACATACTGAGTAGAGTGATTCAAAGGTAAAAGTACTCTCTAGAGGGACTAGATATAACAATTTTGGTCACTGAATTTTAATACCAATATCATTGCACATACTCCTTTGTTAATGTAATTCTCTTCCCTTTTTGTTGGAGATGACCACTTCCACTCAATGCACTCCTTAAAAGAAATTGAGTTCTGTTGGATTAGGAGTAGTAAACTATGCAAATAATCCTTAGAAAGATTGCCTGGATTGTTGACGTTGTCACAATCCCACCACCTAAGTACAGGCTTTTTATTGGCTATTGTAAAAGGAAGGGAGGACCAGGAAGGCTCTGTATCACTCCTGATTGGAGAAAACTCTTAGCCTAAACCAAATTTTATCCTATTTTTTTACTTGAAATGTACTCAGCAGCATTTCTGACATTATTACCTTTTCTCATATTATTCCATATATTATTGGCCATATTCCATATGTTTAAGTAAACTTTTTTTTGTTTCAAGTTTTAATCAAAGCTTTTACATAAGATTACTTTATTCCTGCATCTTCTCAATTGTTTCTTCCTCGTATTTGCCCTTTTCCTTTCCTACTTGGCGAGATTTGGCTTTCCGTTCAAGGATCTTTTTGCGGTCTTTGTCCAGTTTTACCCTAGTGAGAACCACCTTGCTGGGGTGAATGCCTACGTGGACAGTTGTGCCATTAGCCTTTTCCCGCTGCACCCAGTCAATGTAGATAACATATTTCTTCCTGTAAACCTGCACTACTTTGCCAATTTGCTGACCTTATAGTGTCCTTGTACAACCTGAACTTCATCATCCTTTCGGATGGGCATGGATCGCACGTTGTACTTCTGTCTCAGCTCTTTGGAAAGAGGGGAAGACATAATCTTCCTGCGAATGTGGGAAGGTGCATTGAAATGCCTTTTGCGATTCTTGCTTCCGTCGGAAGTCACAAAGGGATTAAACTTCATTTTGGCCCCTCCTGCTTCGGTGATGGCCGCAAAAGGCTTAAGTAAACATTTTAAATGACTGCTTAATGTTCTGGTTCTGTCAACTGAAGATATCATGGTTTAACATACTATCCACCTTATTCTTTGACATAATTTTTTGCCTTTAGAAATAAAGCTGCCATTACTATATTTATGCAGAAATTGTATACATTATTTCATTCAAAACACAGAATCTCTGATACCAAACAGGCAAGGTTGTTTTTTTTTTTTTTTTTTTTTTTTTTTTGAGATGGAGTCTCACTCTGTTGCCCAGGCTGGAGAGCAGTGGCATGATCTTGGCTCACTGCAACCTCTGCCTCCCGGGTTCAAGCGATTCTCCTGCCTCAGCCTCCCGAGTAGCTGGGATTACAGGCATCTGCCACCACGCCTGACTAATTTTTTGCATTGTTAGTAGAGACGGGGTTTCTCCATGTTGGCCAGGCTGGTCTTGAACACCTGACCTCAGGTGATCTGCCCGCCTCGGCCTCCCAAAGTGCTGGGATTACAGGCGTGAGCCACCATGCCTGGCCCAAACTGGCAATGTTTTAAAGGAGTAAGCAAACCCAAATTACTAACCTTGTGATCATTTCTCTCACAGCATCCCTAAGACTTACACAGGAAATTCCAATGTCTGTTTCATTCCTGGGGTGGGTGAATCTCCTATCTGTAATATGAAACAGCAGGAAGTTCCTGCTTCTTATTTCAGGTAGGATGCATATTCTTTATTCTGGTTGCTTCTCTGTAATGGGAGAAAAAATGATAATCATGGCAATGAACAGAGGAGGACTGTGAAGCATAAACTTAAACCCTGATTGTACTACTATGTGTGAAAGCCTGGGACTGGTAAAATGGCTGCTTTGTGCCCTTTCCCATCTCTATAGGGAATCCATACAAATCTCTGGACAATCTGTTACTTAAAGCTGAAAATTCTAGACCTTAAAAAGAAAGAGAAAATATCAGCTTTGCTCAGAGAGAATCGATTGTTTATTATTTTACATCTGAAAATAAATATCTATGGGCAGTTCTATGTATAATCCTATGTGGTACTTTTAGATATAATAGTAAGAGCAAGTCTCCACCATTTAAAGAGAACCACAGGTGTTTGACGTTTTGCTAGGAACCTTGTTAACACTCTCCTGAAACAACCCTACAAAGTAAGTGTCATTCCTACTCTACAAATGAGAAATAGGCTTAGAGAAGTTACAGCACTTACAAATAGGTCCAAGATCTGTACTGTGAGCTCCGTCTGACTCTAAAGCAAGCGTGTTCAACCCCCAGCCCACGGACTGCATGCAGCCTAGTACGGCTTTGAATGAGGCACAACACAAATTTGTAAACTTTCTTTTTTTTTTTTTTTTTTTTTGAGACGGAGTTTTGCTCTTGTTGCCCAGGCTGGAGCGTAGTGGCGCAATCTCGGCTCACTGCAACCTCCGCCTCCCAGGTTCAAGCGATCCTCCTACTTCAGCCTCCCAGGTAGCTGGGATTAAAGGACACGCCATCACGCCCGGCTAATTTCATATTTTTAGTAGAGTGTTGGTCAGGCTGGTCTCGAACTTCCGACCTCAGGTGATCTGCCTGCCTTGGCCTCCCAAAGTGCTGGGATTACAGGCGTGAGCCACCGCGGCGGGCCTGTAAACTTTCTTAAAACATCATGTGGCCTGGCTTCATGTTTCTTAAAACATCATGTGGCCTGGCTCCAGCCTGGGCAACAAGAGCAAAACTCTGTCTCAAAAACAAAAAACAAAACAACAAAAAAAACCCATCACATACTCAGAAGCATTTTCAACATTATTATATGTTTCTCTATTACATTTTTCCTTTTTTTTTTAAGCTTATCAGCTATCATTAGTGTATTTTATTTATGGCTCAAGACAACTCTTCTTCTTCCAGTGTAGCCTAGGGAAGCCAAAAGATTGGACACCCCTACTCTAAGCCTAAAAGCCTAATAGCTCACCTTTTCACAACTATAATTTTGAGTCACTTTATGGCAAGTAATACTCTAATTAATATTAGTCTGCAATTCAATAGCTCTACATTCGTTCACATATATTTATGAAACATATCGTGTACAAAGGCTTTATAATACACTTGTGGGGGATATAGAACAATAAAAGACATTGGTCCTGCCTTAAAGTCCAGTTGGGGAGATGAGATACAGATGAAATGTCAATTAACAACACAAGATTGAAATGGTAATGCCTGCCAACACTCCAAGGGGAGCTAATTAAGTACCAAGGTCCGGAGGAGAGATCTCTGTGAGGGATCAAGATGACTCCCCAAAAGAGGTATTTTCACACATTCATCTATATCATGAATGTTAAAAGGATAAAATATTCTTTAGGATGATTCTCATTCTTTTAAGTAAGGAAGAACTAAATATCATCTTGAAAATAGAACATTCAATATTTGGATCTCTTTAATTATATATCTGCATGCTATAGAGTTGTATGGCATATTAAAATGGAATTATTTTTCTTCTCTTTATTCTCTGAGACTGTAGGGTAGTCTTTCTAAAAGTATGGTTCATGGACTACCAGCAACATAATCACCTTGAAATTTAGTTATATGTGCAGATTCCCAGGCCCCATTCCAACCTGATAGAAACCGAATTTCTGGGGGTGGAGCCTGAAACTCTGCTTTTTAGACATGTTTCCTAAGTGATATATGTACATTGCAGTTTGAGAACCACTGATGTAGGGGAAGACTTGGTTGATTATATGTGTTGATGTATTAATTAGTTGAGCACTTACTATATGCATAACACACCTTCCCATTTAGTCCATAAAACAAACTTTGTGGCCAGGCGCAGTGGCTCCCGCCTGTAATCCCAGCACTTTGGGAGGCCAAGGCAGGCGGATCACGAGGTCAAGATATCGAGACCATCCTGGCCAACATGGTGAAACCCCATCTCTACTAAAAATACAAAAATTAGTCGGGCATGATGGTATGCACCTGTAATCCCAGCTACTCAGGAGGCTGAGGCAAGAGAATCACTTGAACCCGGGATGCAGAGGTTGCAGTGAGCCAAGATCGTGCCACTGCACTCCAGCCTGGTGACAGAGCAAGACTCCATCTCAAAAACAAAACAAAACAAACACTTCGTAGGTTAAGTATCACTTTACAGTAACGAAACTGAGGCTCAAAGAAGATATAAAACTTGCCTTAGGTAACCTGGCTAAAAAGAGATGGCCAGACCACTTCTGCTTCCTTTCAATGTCCATACTTTTTCTGTAATGCCTGCTGTACTGTTAGCCTAGACTATGTATAGTCTAATTATAGACTAATAATAACAGCTATCATCTGAGTTCCTAATAATGTGCCATCTAATTTAGATCTAAACCTTTCAATAGCCTCAAATGGTATTCTTGCCGTGTAAGATAACTAAGATAGAGACATATTAATATATAATCTCAATATCATCTTCCACCAGTTGGAATAGAGCTTTCTTATTTTAGTGTGACTTTTCCTTACTTTCACTTCTTCCTGACAGTTCCTGAAACCTTTTCAGCTCTTTCAGGACTTCCTTTCTTTGGTGTCCTGGAAGGACCCGCTGAGGCGGGAGAATCGCCTGAACCTGGGAGGTGGAGGTTGCAGTGAGCCGAGATCATGCCATTTGCACTTCAGCCTGGGCAACAGAGTGAAACTCCATCTCAATAATAATAGGCCGGGCGCGGTGGCTCAAGCCTGTAATCCCAGCACTTTGGGAGGCCGAGACGGGTGGATCACGAGGTCAGGAGATCGAGACCATCCTGGCTAACACAGTGAGACCCCGTCTCTACTAAAAAATACAAAAAAAACTAGCCGGGCGAGGTGGCGGGTGCCTGTAGTCCCAGCTACTCGGGAGGCTGAAGCAGGAGAATGGTGTATACCCGGGAGGCGGAGCTTGCAGTGAGCTGATATCCGGCCACTGCACTCCAGCCTGGGCAACAGAGCGAGACTCCGCCTCAAAAAAAAAAAAAAAACAATAATAATAATAATAAATAATAATAAATCTGAAACTACCTAAATGTCCCAACCCTTTTGCACTGAGATTGGAATGGTAAACCATGGGCCATTCTAACTGAAGTCTAGGCTTCAGTTCTAACAGGCACCACACTTTTTTCCAACATGGGAATGGTGAGTTGCTCTGAATTAAGAGGAAAATATCAGTTGTTTGGAAAGCCTTCTGCTGATCTTGTGACTTCAATAAGAAAAAGACAACTCAATGAAGTCTCTCGTGAGAAGGGGAATCACGCTATCCATGTGAGATATTATTCTGGACTATGCATCCTTATATCATAAACCATTTTCAGGCAGCCTCATATTGCTCTGGGGGCATACGCAAGCAGACATAGGGACAAAGGGCTGTTTTCATTAATGAGACCAGCCAGGCTTGTCTTATATCTCTCACAGGGTGCTGGTGAAAGAAGATAGTACTCTCATGCCAGGCTAGAGTGCTGTGGCGTGATCTCGGCTCACTGCAACCTCCAACTCCCTGGTTCAAAGGATTCTCCTGCCTCCACCTCCTGAGGAGCTGGGATTACAGGCATGCACCACCACACCTGGCTAATTTTTGTATTTTTAGTAGAGATGGGGTTTCACTATGTTGTCCAGGATAGTCTTGATCTCCTGACCTCGTGATCCGCCTGCCTCGGCCTCCCAAAGTGTTGGGATTACAGGCGTGAGCCACCGCGCCCAACCGATAGTACTCTTTTTCAACAGGCAATGACACAGTGCAGTTCTATCAGAGGGCAGTTTAGTATCATAGAGCTACAACCATATAGATGTTTATACTCTTTCACTCAGTGATACCCTCCTGGGAATTTATCTCCAGGAAATAATTCAAAAGAAGAAAACAAGCTACATGAACAACAACAAAAATGTTTATTGCAGCATTGTTTATAATAATGAAAAACCTGGCCGAGCGCGGTGGCTCACACCTGTAATCCTAACACTTTGGAAGGCCGAGGCAGGCAGATCACCTGAGGTCAGGAATTCAAGACCAGCCTGGCCAACATGGTGAAACCCCGTCTCTATAAAAATACAAAAATTAGCCGGGCACTGTGGTGGGCACCTGTAGTCCCAGCTATTCAGGAGGGTGAGGCACAAGAACTGCTGGAACCCAGGAGGTGGAGATTGCAGTGAGCTGAGATCTCACCATTTGCACTCCAGCCTGGGTGACACAGTGAGACTCCATCTTAAAAATAATAATAATAATGAAAAACCTGAAACTACCTAAGTGTCCCAAGAATAGGGAATGGATGAGGAACAAGACACAACAATATAATGGAATGGAACATTGTGCTGCTATTAAAAGGGATAATATGATGAATATATAGAAACATTAAAAACCTTCTTTAAGTAATATAAAATGAAAGCATTAGAATGCAAAATTTTGTAGAGCTAGAAGAATTAGGGCTTTGGAGTCCAACAAATCTGTGTTACTGGCTATATGGACTTAGAAAAATCACTTAGCCTTAGTCTGAGTTTCCTCATCTGTAAAATAAGGATAAAACTATGCGGGGTTGTTGTAAGAATTAAATATGATATAAACTGTATTGACAAATTTTGGGTAAGTTATGGATAAATATGGGAGGGAGTGCTCAGAAATAATCCTAAATTTTATGCTAGAATGTGAGACTGTTAAAATCTTATGTAAAATGGATTTATTTTTATGATGTTTTAAATACTATTTTTTACTCTTTATTCCTCCACATCCTTAAAATTTGTCATATTCCCTCTGCAAGAAATGTGTGTATATAAACTGGAAACTTGCCTAAATGAATCCCTAAGCCCTATTTTGAGAAAGTGCCTAGACTGGTGCTTCTGCAATCAGCTCTAGGAAAAACGGTAGGACCCTGTCAACACAGAGATATGTGATGGTGGCTCAACCAGGTGCCGGCAACTTTCTTCCAAGCACTTGGAGGCTCACCTGAAGCTCGATAGGTGGAGGTCCCTCTTCCCTCTGAAATTTGGGAATAGAGAATGTTCTCTTGACCAGAATGCCTGCCACCTTTGCTTCAGAGTCCTAATCCTCACTTCCATCAAACCACCTCCCTGGAGGGGGCAGGCAGGGGAATGAAAGGAAATATTTTCTTTCAGATAATATTTATTGAGGGCCAGGCGTGGTGGCTCACACCTGTAATCCCAGCACTTTGGGAGGATGAGGCGGGCGGATCACGAGGTCAGGAGTTCGAGACCAGTCTGGTCAACATAGTGAAACCCTGTCTCTACTAAAAATACACAAAAAATTAGCCGGGTGTGGTGGTGTGCGCCTGTAATCCCAGCTATTCAGGAGGCTGAGGCAGGAGAATCGCGTGAACCTGGGAGGCGGAGGTTGCAGTGAGCCGAGATCGTGCCACTGCACTCCAGCCTGGGTGACAGAATGAGACTCCGTCTCAAAAAAAAAAAAAAAAATATATATATATATATATGTGTGTGTGTGTGTGTGTGTGTGTGTGTGTGTGTGTGTGTAGAGAGAGAGAGAGAGTATACTCTTTGTTTCAGGCATTGGACTTGGCATATGTGGATAGATACAGACTAAGCTGGATGGAATGTTTCAGAAATTGGGCTTCAGAGTCTTCTAGAAAACCTCTATCAAGATAATGTTGAGAAGCCTGGGCTTCATAGTGAGACTCTACAAAAAAAAAAAAAAAAAGCTAGCCGGACATGGTGGTCCCAGCTACTCAGGAGGCTTAGGTGGGAGAACCGCTTGAACCCCTGTAGTTGAGGCTGCAGTGAGCTGAGATTGTGCCACTTCATCCCCAGCCTGGGTGACAGAGAGAGAGACCCCATCTCAAAATAATAGTAACAAATAAATAAATAAATAACATTGCCATAGAAAAGAGTACTGGTAGCTGTTAATCTATCCATCTTTATCCACCTAGGATCAGCCCAGAGATAAGAATATAACCAATTATAAGGTGTTATTCCAGGTAGGTAGGGAAATAAACCAAATACGGGTTCCACTGAACTGTCAGATAACATAACGGAGAAAGGATCACAGCCATTTAGACTTAGAAAAGCAATAATGAGGACAGGCATGGTGGCTCACACCTGTAATCCCAGCACTTTGGGAGGCCGAGGCAGGTGGATCACTTGAGGTCAGGAGTTCGAGACCAGCCTGACCAATATGAAGAAACCCTGTCTCCACTAATAATACAAAATTACCTGGGCATGGTGGCGCATGCCTGTAATCCCAGCTACTCGGGAGGCTGAGGCAGGAGAATCACTTGAACCTGGGCAGGGGTTGCAGTGAGTCGAGATTGCATCATTGCACTCCAGCCTGGGTAACAAGAGTGAAACTCCATCTCAAAATAATAATAATAATAATAGTAATAATTAGCCAGGCGTGGTGGTGGGCTCTTGTAATCCCAGCACCTGGGAGGCTAAGGCAGGAGAATCCCTTCAACCCAGGAAGCGGAGGCTGCAGTAAGCTGAGATAACGCCATTGCACTCCAACCTGGGTGACAAGAGCGAAACTCCATCTCAAAAAAGAAAAGAAAAAGAAAAGCAATGCCGATCTACTATCTTACTGATGAAAAATGAATTGTGGAAAAACTATATTCAGGGCTTCTGGAAAACTTTGGATCGGTTACTCTAAAACATTTCTGGAAAACCTTGTTCTTCTACTTGGCAGTTAAACAAAGATGATCTCTGCTTAGAGTTATACCAAATTCCCTTTGATTGTTTCCCCCCAGTGCTCTACATCCTGATAGCCAGGCATGGCACTGATGAAATATTCAGCATTGTAATGATATTTGATGTATAATTAAATAGCATTTAGCAGTTCAATTTTATAGACTTTTAATCTTCAAGTTAACAAACCTTCATGTAGAGAATCTCATAAACAAAATATTCTTGGAAATGCTATCCTCCTTGTAAAAATACATAATCCTGAATGTGAGTAGTTACTACAGACAGAAAACATTTCCTAAGCATGTCTGTGTGCCAGGTAAGGTGCTAACTGCTTTACACATTATGTCCTTTAATCTTCATAACCCTGTGAGGTGGGTATTAGTTCTTCTCTACAGATGAAGTGAATGAGGCTCTAAGTAATTTGCTTACGATCATGAAATAAGTAAGCAGCACTGCCAGGACTGGAAACTCAGGTTAGATTCTCTCTGATTCCCTTGCTTTTCCCTAAATTTTTACAGGATTTCTTTTCTTTTTTCTTTTTCTTTTTCTTTTTTTTTAAGACATGGTCTCACTCTCTTGCCCAGGCTGCAGTGCAGTGGCATGATCATGGCTCACTGCAGCCTCAACTTCCCCAGGCTCAGGTGATCCTCCCACCTCAGCCTCCCAAGTAGCTGGGACTACAGGCCTGTGCCACCACACCTGGCTACTTTTTAAATTTTTTGTAGAGATGGAGTTTCACCATGTTGTCCAGGTTGGTCTCCAACTCCTGGGGTCAAGCAATCCGCCTGTCTCGGGCTCCCAAAGTGCTCGGATTTACAGGCATGAGCCACCACACCAGGCTGATTTCCATTTCAAAGCACTTTCCGCTTACCTCCAACCTGGGAGGTGGAGGTTGCAGTGAGCCGAGATAGAGCCACTGCACTCCAGCCTGGGAGACAGAGGGCAAGACCCTGTCTCAAAAATAAATACATAAAATAAAAAAATAAATAAGATAGGTCGGGTGTGGTGGCTCACGCCTGTAATCTCTACACTTTGGGAGGCCGAGGCAGGTGGATCACCTGAGGTCAGGAGTTTGAGACCAGCCTGGCCAACATGATGAAACTCCGTCTCTACTAAAAATACAAAAAATGAGCTGGGCGTGGTGGTGCATGCCTGTAATCCCAGCAACTCAGGAGGCTGAGGCAGGAGAACTGCTTGAACTCAGGAGGCAGAGGTTGCAGTGAGCCAAGATCGTGCCACTGCACTCCAGCCTGGGCAACAAGAGCAAAACTCCATCTAAAATAAAATAAAATAAAATAAAATAAAATAAAATAAAATAAAAGCAGAATCCCAAGCACCACCCTAGATTTACTGAATCAGAAGTGCATTTTAACAAGATCTCCACATGATTCGTGTGCACACTGAAGTTTGAGAAGCACTGTTCTGCAATACCGCCAGCAATATACACTATAGGCAGAGAAGAGGGCAAGACTGTCTAGAACCAGGGATTCTCAAACATGTTCCCTTGGGAATCAGTATTGAGCTATAAGAAAGTATGTTTGGTTGTTAAATTTGATAATGGTGACTTTTCCCAATTCATAGAAAAAAAATTAGGTTAATGGGTTGTATTTTTCATCTTTTCTTCCATAATTTTTCCTCTCTTTTTTTGGAGCAAAATATTACCTACCTGCTGGTAACTTTAGAAGATGATAGTGATCGAACAAGTAGTAAAGAAATACTTATATTTCTCAATATAATTTCTCAATATAATAAAACTCAATAATATATAATTATTTGTTTTATTTCTTTCTTCAATTTGTAGATCTTTTGAATTCTTGGATTTGTGATTCTGATTTTATGTTGCATAATAGAAAATAGTCACACTTTTTCTTAGTAAACTGTTCTTAAAGCATATGGAAGAATTAAGTGTTAATGTTTTATGGTGTTCTTAAAAAAGTACTTGATTTCCACCTACATGAACAGGAAGATCAAGGCTTCAGAATCTCTCTAGAAATCATCAAACCAAGAGGAACTTGTAATAGAAAAGTAAAGTTAGAAAGAATATTTCTCACCTATCCCGTTTCCTCCAATGACAACATTAATGGATACCAATATAACCTACTGTTTTTTTCTGGATAGTAAAAGTTTAAGTGGTTTTACTTTCTCTTCTGTGATTTCCTGAATGTTGAAAAATGTCGGCTGGGTGTGGTGGCTCACATCTGTAATCCCAGTACTTTAGGAAGCCAAGGCAGGTGTGTATCGCTTCAGTCCAGGAGTTCGAGATCAGTCTGGACAACATGGCAAACCCCAAAACCCTGTCTCAACTTAATCAATTGATCAATCTACAGTGAACATTCATTCACTCGACAAATATCTAACGAGTACCTACTAAGTGACAGGCACTGTTCTAGGTCCTGGAGATACAGCAGTGAAACAAACAGGCAGACAAAAATCTCGGTTCTGATGTCAGTATCTTTGGGTCTCTGTCCTCTTGGGCTGCTCATATTCCTTCATGAAGACACTTTTAGTTTTCTCTTTGGAGGGTAAGCAGCTGGTAGCCAAAGATCCATGAATTGAATGAAGAGGGCATCCAATATCCATACATTCACTTATGTCCCTGTTTATACAGAGAGCTATTTAACCCTCTCTGGAGAATAAATACTTCAGTCTTGTTTTTCGGAGGGTAGGGTGGAAGCTGAAGATGAGGAAGTGACCTCAGGATTTAACTGCTCTTAAACAACTCTACTTCCACAGTAGGCAGTGGGGGAACTATTGCCACCAGTTTCTAAGACTTAGGGAATCCTTCAATAGATATTAGGTCGGATCTCAACTTTACGACTTTGGGTTTAGGATTCAGGTTTCTTAGTTAAAACTTGCCCATTTGCTTTCCATCTTCCACGTTCTTTTTTGCTACCGACTCCTCTCATTATTCTGGCTTTGTGCCTGAAAAAAATCCCATTACTGTCATTTTAATGGTGTCATAGAAGAGAACAAAAGTAGATCTGTGTGTTCATCTTCATTAATTGTTTAACTCTCAACAC
This sequence comes from Theropithecus gelada, assembly GCF_003255815.1. Classification (NCBI taxonomy): domain Eukaryota; kingdom Metazoa; phylum Chordata; class Mammalia; order Primates; family Cercopithecidae; genus Theropithecus; species Theropithecus gelada. The sequence goes on from NC_037668.1 coordinate 160,412,570, forward strand.
TTTCAGGAAATACTTTTCTTTCTTTTTTGAGACAAGAGTCTGACTCTGTTGCCCAGGCTGGAGTGCAGTGTCATGATCTCGGCTCACTGCAACCTCTGCCTCCCGGGTTCAAGCGATTGTCCTGCCTCAGCTTTCTGAGTAGCTGGGATTACAGGTGTCTGCCACCACGCCTGGCTAATTTTTGTATTTTTAGTAGAGATGGGGGTTTCACCATGCTGGCCAGGCTGGTCTCGAACTCCCCATCTCAGGCAATCTGTCTGCCTCAGCCTCCCAAAGCGCTGGGATTACAGGCGTGAGCCACGGTGCGTGGCTAGGAAATATTTTTCTTTTGTTTTTTTGTTTTTTTGAGACAGAGTCTCGCTCTGTTGCCAGGCTGGAGTACCATGGCGTGATCTCAGCTCACTGCAACCTCCGCCTCCCAGGTCCAAGCAATTCACCTGCCTCAGCCTCCCAAGTAGCTGGGACAACAGGCATGTGCCATCACATCCAGCTAATTTTTGTATTTTTAGTAGAAACAGAGTTTCACCATGTTGGCCAGGATGGTCTCAAACTCTTGATCTCATAATCGGCCTGCCTTGGCCTCCCAAAGTGCTGGGTTTACAGGTGGGAGCCACTGTGCCTGGTCAGGAAATACTTTTCTTTTTTTTTTTTTTTTTTTTTTTGAGACGAAGTCTCGCTCTGTCGCCCAAGCTGGAGTGCACTGCCCCGATCCTGGCTCACTGCAAGCTCCGCCTCCTGGGTTCACGCCATTCTCCTGCCCCAGCCTCCCGAGTAGCTGGGACTACAGGCGCCCGCCACCGCGCCCGGCTCATTTTTTGTATTTTTAGTAGAGACGGGGTTTCACCGTGGTCTCGATCTCCTGACCTTGTGATCCGCCCGCCTCGGTCTCCCAAAGTGCTGGGATTACAGGCATGAGCCACCGCGCCCAGCCAGGAAATACTTTTCTATACCAGCTTAAACCCTCTCTTCTTACCATTCAAAACTTTATTTTCTCCGTTTGTCCTTTGAATTAGATATTTGAAGAAAATATGTATTTTAATTGGTAAGTTATTATGATTTATGAAGGGCTCACTGTCACTTGCATCCTTTAAGATTTTAAATGCAAAAAATTATTGCTTTTCTCAACAGATCAAAAATGGCGATGAGATATACTTACACATACTCAAAATGATGTACATAGAAGATTAGTTCTTGCAGTACTGTTTGTAATACCAAAAGATTGCAAAAAACCTAAAGGTCCTTAAAACAGGCCAATCCATGTGGTAGTATGTTACACAGTTAAAAAGAATGAAACAGACCTTTATGTTTTGGTGCAGAGGTCTGCAAGGCCATAATCAAGTATGTATTACATATGCTATCATTTGTATTTAAAATACATACATACACATACATATATATATAGGATCTATCTATATATGATTTATATCTACAACAGTGGTTGCCTCCTGGTAGGGGAACTAGGTGACTGGGAAATGAACAGAAAAACTAAGGAAGACTTAGTTTTTCCTTGTATATCCTTTGCACCATTTGAATTTTATACTACATTCTTGTATTATTTTGAAAATAAATGTAAGGTACTAAGGAATAGTTTTTAAAAGGGTGGGCTTTGTGATATTTACCTGAAATAATGCCCTCTCTGATTACTTCCACCTATCCAAATTTTGCCTCTTCTTCAAGACAGATTCCTTTTCTGGATAACTCCAGCTCAAGTGCTCTTATCTGACCTGTGCTAGAAATTACTGTGTGTGGCAAATCATTACACATTGCTTTCTTTTTTTTTTTTTTGAGATGGAGTCTCGCTCTGTCGCCCAGGCTGGAGTGCTGTGGCCGGGTCTCAGCTCACTGCAAGCTCCGCCTCCCGGGTTCCCGCCATTCTCCTGCCTCAGCCTCCCGAGTAGCTGGGACTACAGGCGCCCGCCACCTCGCCCGGCTAGTTTTTTGTATTTTTTTAGTAGAGACGGGGTTTCACCGTGTTAGCCAGGATGGTCTCGATCTCCTGACCTCGTGATCCGCCCGTCTCGGCCTCCCAAAGTGCTGGGATTACAGGCTTGAGCCACCGCGCCCGGCCACACATTGCTTTCTTACAGCTCTTCTATTTTAAAAAATTATCTATTTTGTATTAAAATTCCCATTTTTAATTTTCATTTCTGTTTTACTGAACCTTTTGGAGATTGCATGAGGAATACAATCTTGCAAAAGAAGAATGGCTGATGGAGAATGTGACCAAGTAAAAGGCAGAAGGGAGAGTGGGTAAACGGGAAGGAGCATGAGGCTCCCTCCTTGCAGTCAGCCCTCACAGATATTTATCAAATACAGATTCATTGAATTAGTGATCCCTTTTTACAAAATCCTAATGCCCCTGGAAAGGTAAGGCCTTCACATTTTACAAAAATTAATCCAAATATCATGACATCATTTGGCCAAGAATACCTGGGTGTTCTGAGATGAGAGGTTAGGAGAAGTAAAATTTCTGAAGCAGGACTCACAAAATTTTAAAGCCAAAAGGGCTTAAAGATCTGCCATTCTAAACCCTTACTTTACAGAAGATGAAACAGGGTCTTGACCGAGATCACAAGGCAAAGTATAGGGAGAACCCAGACCCAAACTCAAATCTCCTCTTAATTTCAGTCAAGAAACTACATCATTCCAGCCTATCAGAGAAGAGGTCTGGCCTGGGTAAAAGATGGTGTCTTTCTACAGCAAGAAAGATATAGATGGGCTCTGTGCCTGGTGAAGAGGGGAGAGATAACTCAGGAAACAGAAAAGAGGTGACGTCAAGTTTTGCCCCCTTTGTAATTGTGTCCAGGAGTCTGTGACTGTGTGTGTCAATGGAAGTTCTCCATATTAGCAGAAGCCAAGTTAAGATAATCAGAAATAGTTTGGAAGGCCACAAACCTCAACTTCCCCTTACCCAGCCCAGTCTCCTTACTTGAGGAACCAACTGAAGTTCAGCTTACAGCTCTTGTTGATCCTTTCACAGCCTTCCTTTCTAAGTCTGGAAAAGGAAAGTTGGAAAAGGGGAACGCAATACAAACATAAGAGATTTCCCTATTTCCAGGGTACTTTCAGCCGATTCCTCAGTTATCAACTGTATTCGAAACACGAGAGAGCCACTTAGGGTAGCCATGGAGATATGACTGTCCTCTGTCTTGTTTCCTTCCTTTTCTCTGCTATTAACATCTTTCGCTACGATTTCGGTAAGGCACCCACTTCTGCTGGCGCTCAGGTTCTGTAGCTCCTCTCTCTCCTCAGGGACGCTGAGTAGGGATTGGGAACACTTTTTAAAATGAGGAGAGCGCGAAAACATAAGAACGAGTGAGGATTTTCTCCAAAAGAGATCAGCACCATCTACAGCCTCCCCTTCTCCAGCCTTGAGGTTTTGGCGTTTGGTCCCAGCCCGGACTACAAGTCCCAAGAGACCCCGCGGCGAGGGTGTCCTCCAGCGATCCTTCCCTCACGCTTCTGGGTAGTGGAGAGAAAGGTTCCGATAGCGGCGCACTGCGGGTTGGTTTGTTTGCAACGGCAGTGACGGAGGTTGGGAGCCTGGCTGACTGCAGGCGGGGGTGTCAAGAGGCGGATTCCTCCTCCCGTCGGCACTGGGGGGCGGGGAGGAGGGAGGCCGGACCAGCGGCCGGGGACCGAGCCGCAAAGACAGAGCGGGCAGAGGCGATGGAGGGCAACGGGGTGCCATGGGGGAGCGAGCCCGTCTCGGGTCCCGGCCCCGGCCCCGGCGGCGGCGGAATGATCCGCGAGCTGTGCCGGGGCTTCGGCCGCTACCGCCGCTACCTGGGACGGCTGCGACAGAACCTGCGCGAGACCCAGAAGTTCTTCCGCGACATTAAGTGCTCCCACAACCACACTTGTCCCTCCTCCCCCACGAGCGGCGGCGGGGCCGAGCGCGGCCCTGCGGGCGATGTCGCCGAAACCGGGCTGCAGGCGGGTAAGGAGGGCAGCCCGGAGGGAGAGAGGGCAGTAGAGGGAAATCGGAGGGCGGACCGCACCCCTGCCCTGCAAAACAAGCCCGAGAAGAGGCAGGCGGAAAGGGGCAGTCTGCAGTGTGGCCGGGTCCCCGGGCCTGGGCCGGCCGGATCCGGGATGCCTTGGGAGGGCATCCCTCTGAGGAGGGGAGGAGGGGGCCCGCTGAGGGCCCGGCTGGGGGACCGGGAGCCGGGGGCAACCGAGGGCTGGAGTTCCCGGAGCAGGACCCCGGAGACCGGGGTGTGCGCTGACGGAACTGGGCTGGGCCGGTGTTCGGAAAGGGTACCAGTTAATCCGAGGAGTCGGGAAAGTTGCTCTGAGCTGGAGGCGGGCGGGTGCGCAGTTGTGGGTCAGAGCCCCAGTTTAGGGATGGAGCAGAGGCGGCAGGGTGTCCCGGGAGGCCGTGGGACTGTAGTCGGATGTGTGGGTTTGATGATGTATGTGAAATGTGTTCACACCAATCATGCGGCAGCTCTGTGAAGAGGGGACATTCTCTAAATAGGGTTGGGGGTGGAAATCATATCTGATGGGTGCCAGGGAATTGCCAGAGATGTTGCTCCTGCTTATGGTGAAGAAGAGAGGGAAAGGATCATCTTGGTCCTGAGCCAATGGAGAACTAGCTACTCTTGTTCTTGCATGATTCTTTCTAGGATGTGCCAAAGGCCCCCAAACACTTAAAATCGTGCATGGTCTTTAATCTTTCCTAACGTCTTGCTTCCTTTTAAACTGCTGTTGGTGGGGAACTGGAGGATTTGTTAACTACTGCGTCTAATTAGGAAATAACTTTAGATCGGAAGGGAGAAGGGACTGGCATTCCATGTAGATAGATCTCTTGGGGACAAAACAGGAAAGAAGTCTGTGGGTTTAATTTAGTGATTCTCAAACTAAAGTGTACATTAAACTCACCCCAGGGACGTATTAAGAATGCCATGTCTCATGCTCTAGCTCATTAATTCCGATTGAATAGGTGTGGGAAGTGGGTCCTAAAAATCTAATTTAACATGAAAAGAACGTGGAGAGGACGGGCGCCGTGGCTCACGTCTGTAATCCCAGCACTTTAGGAGGTAGAGGCGAGCGGATCACTTGAGGTCAGGAATTCGAGACCAGCCTGGCCAACATGGCGAAACCCCATCTCTACTAAAAAAAAAAACAAAAAAAAAACTAGCCAGGTGTGGTGGGTGGCGCCTGTAATCTCAGCCACTGGGGAGGCTGAGGCAGGAGAATCGCTTGAAACCAGGAGGCGGAGGTTGCAGTGAGCCGAGATTGTGCCACTGCACTCCATCCTGTGCGACAGAGTGAGATTCTGTCTCAAAAAATAAAATAATAATAATAATTATAAAAGACAGTGGGGAATGTGAGGCAGGCGGTCTGTTAAAGTCCCTTCAGAACCATGAATTTAGATACAGCAAATCTGAACACGAGGCTCAGAACTGGATGAATTGTTCTGACTTTGGGTGTTAGCTCTTATATTCCCAAAGTTTTGCGCTTAATGTCCTACATCCGACTGGGAATCCACAAATGGTGATAAAAATAAGATGCTAAGATCATGACAGGGCCCTAAATGATACTATTCCATTTAGTTGGTTTGGATTGGAATTTAAAAAGCCTTATTTTATCTTGTAGCATAAAAGGAGGGAGATTACTAGTTTTTCTGAAGTTGTTTTGACATCTTATGTCCAGAAATACACTATCCTGGAATGGACTTGTAGAGAGAACTAGTATCTGTGAGGCTACCAGAAAACAGCTGATGAGAAGGGCTAATGTTTTCTGAGACGATCCCCAGAATGTGTACTTTCACCCGCACCCATAACAGTGCTTTCCAGAGGTGTCCCCTGCTCGAAAGTTTCTCTCACAGCTTATCTTAAAAAGCCCTTTATTGCTGTTTTTATTTTAAAACAACTATTTATTTTAGACTTGGCTTCTAAAACAAAGAGAATCGATTAACCTCAGAGAGATGGAGGTTTTCAAGGCACTTTGGTTGGCTCTTGTTTTTATTCTTTAAAAAACAACTTAAGACATACAAATATAACTTTGCATTTCGCCTCATTAGCTTTTCCAGTTGACTGCATCACGAACTAATCTTTGCGTATTTAACTCTTTTCACCGTGTGGAGTCTGTCCATCCCAAATAAAAACCTGGGAGGGTGCAGATGGCAGGACTGGGAGCAATTCGGTTTTGTTCCATAAAATGCTTCCCTTTCTTTCAGCATGGAGAGTTTGGGGGTAAAAATGCACCAAGAAAAGTTAGTGAGGGGACACTTACTATGTATATTTTAGGGATACATTTTCCTAGCTATTTAGGTGGTCATGTCAGAAAGTAGAAACCACTCCTAAAAAGACAACTAGTTGTTGTTCTGTCGTTTACAGGCCATCTTTGTAAGGTCAAGTTCATTCAGAGACTGTCTCAACTTTCTTTTTTAAATTTTTTTGTAAAGATGGAGTCTCGCTTTGTTGCCCAGGCTGGTCTGAAACTCATGGCCTCAAACGATCCTTCCACCTCAACCTCCCAAGGTGCTGGAATTACAGTAATCAGCCACCACACCCAGTCCTCAGCTTTCTTTTGTGAATGTTAGTCTCTGATTAATAGGAACTTGGATGTTGAAGGAACACTCAATTCTTTTATTTATTTTTTATTATACTTTAAGTTCTAGGGTACATGTGCATAACATGCAGGTTTGTTACATATGTATACATGTGCCATGTTGGTGTGCTGCACCCATTAACATATACCTAATGTCATTTACATTGGGTATATCTCCTAATGCTATCCCTCCCCCTCCCCCCACCCCACAACAGGTCCCATTGTGTGATGTTCCCCTTCCTGTGTCCAAGAGGAACACTCAATTCTTACCCAAACAAACCTGTAGGTTTTAAACATTATTTCAGAATGGAAGTGTGCCTCTAGGTTGATGTAGTATGGTATTTGAGCAACTGAAAGAAGATCAGGGATTAACTCTCAATTTGAAATGATTGTACTAAAAGGATGGTAACAATAGTAAAACAATTTTCATGTCTATTTATATACCATTTGTAATGCCATATGATACCAAAAATTTTTATTGTCTCACTTTCACCCACAAAAGAGAGTAAAGGACCCAAAATAATATTTTCCTCTAAAATTTTATAGTTCTGAATTCACTGGGGTCAGTGTAGAGGATATGTAATGTACATGGTATTTTAGAAGTTAAAAAGTAAGGCCGGGTGTGGTGGCTCACACCTGTAATCCCAGCACTTTGGGAGGCCAAGGTGGTAGATCACCTGAAGTCAGGAGTTCAAGACCAGCCTGGCCAACATGGCAAAACCCCATGTCTACTAAAAATACAAAAATTAGCCGGGCATGATGGTGCACGCCTGTAATCCCAGCTACTTGGGAGGCTGAAGCAGGAGAATCGCTTAAGCCCAGGAAGCGGAGGTACAGTGAGCTGAGATTGCGCCACTGCACACCGGCCTGGGCGACAGAGCGAGACTCCATCTCAAGAAGAGAAAAAAGAAAAAAAAAGTAAGTAGAATGGAATTCCAAAATGGTCTTCTGTTTTTAGAGTAGCTTGACCTATACAGAGAAAACTGAATTATAAGTAAAGTTTCCTTGATTCATTTCTTCCCCTGCTGCCCAAATCACTGGCCTTTTCACTTAGCTATAGGGCGTGAGAGCCCTTTTATCTGTTGATTTTCTTATGTCAGAGGGATCAGAAGTAATGAGATAAAGGCTTTGGGCTGGGTGTGGTGGCTCACACCTGTAATCCCAGCACTTTGGGATGCTGAGGCAGGCGGATCACCTGAGGTTGGGAGTTGGAGACCAGCCTGACTAACATGGAGAAACCCGTCTCTACTAAAAATCCAAAAAAATTAGCTGGGCATGGTGACACATGCCTGTAATCCCAGCTGCTGGGGAAGGCTGAAGCAGGAGAATCACTTGAATCTGGGAGGTGGAGGTTGTGGTGAGCTGAGATCACGCCATTGCACTCCAGCCTGGGCAACAAGAGTGAAACTCTTGTCTCAAAATAAATAAATAAATAAATAAAGGCTTTGAGCACTTCTGAGGAAAGGCAGGGTGGAGTATTAAGAGTAGCAGAGGGAAAAGTATTTTTCTTTTTCTTTTTTTTTTTTTTGAGACAGAGTCTCTCTGTATTGCCCAGGCTGGAGTGCAGTGGCATGATCTTGGCTCACTGCAACCTTCGCCTCCCCTGTTCATGTGATTCTCCTGCTTCAGCCTCCTGAGTAGCTGGGACTTGTAGGCCTGCCACCAGGCCCAGCTAGTTTTTTTTTCTTTCTATTTTTAGTAGAGGCAGGGTTTTACCATGTTGGCCAGGCTGGTCTCAAACTCCTGACCTTAAGTGATCTGCCTGCCTTGGCCTCCCACAGTGCTGTGATTACAGCCATGAGCCACTGTGCCCGGCATGGAAAAGTATTTTTCTTGTTTTGTGATCCAGTAAAGTTGCTAGCTGTTGCAATTTGTCATAAGCCTCTCAATTTTAAGAAATTGGAGTGGGCCAGGCGCGGTGGCTCACGCCTTTAATTCCAGCACTTTGGGAGGCCGAGGCGGGCAGATCACCCGAGATCAGGAGTTCGAGACCAGCCTGGCCAATGTGGTGAAACCCCATCTCTACTAAAAGTACAAACATTAGCCAGGCATGATGGCACGTGCCTGTAACCCCAGCTACTCGGGAGGCTGAGGCAGGAGAATTGCTTGAACCCAGGAGGCGGAGGTTGCAGTGAGTCGAGTTCGAGCCATTGCACTCCAGCCTGGTCATCGCAGTGAGACTCTGTCTCAAAAAAAAAAAAAAAAAAGATAGTGGAGTGACTTAAATATGTCTTGTTGAAATTCTGTGGTCTGTGCTGCCTTCTTGGAATCCTGGTTTCACCTCGTCCTAACCAAATGATCTTGGGCAAATCACAACTGTGCTGTGCCTTCATTTCCTAATCTGGAAATAGGGATTATAACGGTACTGATCTCTCAGGTTCTTGGGAGTGAATCTATGTGCATGTTTAGAACAGGACCTGGGCTGGACGCGGTGGTGGCTCACGCCTGTAATCCCAGCACTTTGGGAGGCCAAGGAGGGCGGATCACTTGAGGTCAGGAGTTGGAGACCAGCCTGACCGACATGGTAAAACCCCATCTCTACTAACAATACAAAAATTAGCCAGGCAGGGTGGCAGGTGCCTCTATCCCAGCTACTCAGGAGGCTGAGGCAGGAGAATCGCTTGAACCTGGGAGGCGGAGGTTGCAGTGAGTCGAGATCACCCGCTGTGCTCCAGCCTGGGCGAGAGTAAGACTGTGTCTTAAAACAACAAAAAACAAAAAACAGGCCAGGTGCGGTGGCTCACGCCTGTAATCCCAACACTTTGGGAGGCTGAGGCGGGTGGATCACCTGAGGTCAGGCGTTTGAGACCAGCCTGACCAACAAGGAGAAACCCCTTGTCTATTAAAAATATAAAACTAGCTGGGCATGGTGGCACATGCCTGTAAAATCCCAGCTACTCGGGAGGCTGAGGCAGGAGAATCGCTTGAACCCGGGAGGCAGAGGTTTCAGTGAACCAAGGTTGTGCCACTGCACTCCAGCCTGGGAGGCACAGCGAGATTCTGTCTCAAAAAAAAAAAAAAAAAGAAAAGAACAGTGCCTGGTAAGGTGCTATGTAAGTATTAGCTATTATTCAATAAATATCTGAGTACCTGGTATGTACTGGGCAATGTGCTACGTATGGGGGATAAAGAGTCAAATAAAAAGGGCCGGGCACAGTGGCTCACGCCTGTAATCCCAGCACTTTGGGAGGCCGAGGCGGGCGGATCACAAGGTCAGGAGGTCGAGACCATCCTGGCTAACACAGTGAAACCCCGTCTCTACTAAAAATACAAAAAACTAGCCGGGCTTGGTGGCGGGCGCCTGTAGTCCCAGCTACTTGGGAGGCTGAGGCAGGAGAATGGCGTGAACCTGGGAGGCGGAGCTTGCAGTGAGCCGGGATAGCGCCACTGCAATCTGGCCTGGGCGGAAGAGCCAGACTCTGTCTCAAGAAAAAAAAAAAAAGAGTCAAATAAAGATACTGGCCTTGGCCTTAGGCCGGTGAAGATGTCTTTCCCTTCTATACTTTTAAGAAAGAAAAAATAATTATAATTATCATCAATAATCGTTTATGTTGGATGATGGATTAAAAAGGTCTAAGGAGACCTGAACTTGGTCCTCTAGAAAGGTATAATCTAAACCATATATGTGTGCAACACATAAAACACATACATAAAAAAGCAGAATGCTAAGGTAGGTTATAAGCCTTTTATATGAGTTATAATTCTCAGGTTTTTTATAGCTCTTTGCCTTTGGTGAGCTCACAGCTGTGTTTCTCCAACATTCTTTACCTTTTTGTCACACCTTTTAAATGTGCCAGCATTTAAAAAGAGGGGAAAAGCACTAGTGTACTTATTTAAAATAGGCATTTTTGGCTGGGCGCAGTGGTTCACTCCTGTAATTCCAGCACTTTGGGAGGCTGAGGTGAGTGGATCACCTGAGGTCAGGAGCTCGAGACTAGCCTGGCCAGCATGGTGAAACATCGTCTTTACTAAAATACAAAAAGTTAGCTGGGCATGGTGATGCGGGCCTGTAATCCCAGCTACTCAGGAGGCTGAGGCAGGAGAATCACTTGAACCCAGGAGGCAGAGGTTGCGGTGAGCTGAGATCATGCCAGTGCACTACGGCTTGGGTGACAGAGTGAGACTGTGTCTCAAAATAAATAAATAAATAAATGAATACATAAAATAGGCATTTTCCTTGGTCGTCTTAGACATTTGTATGATAAGCAAGTTTAAGTGGCAGAGTGACATTTGGGGAAGGGATGAAAAGTTGGGAAAGAGGAGATTCTTTAGAGCTTCATTTTATAGAGCTGTCATCTCTATGGGGCAGAGGAGTGGGGAAAAGCTGGGATTGTAGGGTGGAGCACAGTGACAGCAATACTGAGGCTGGGATGGGTGTGCTCTGTGGTTGTTTGCCATCATCTGTTTAAAAGAGTTGTCAGTGCATTTCAACATCTTATGCTGAGCATAAGCTCAGCAAAGATAGTGCTATAGTTTTGGTTCTTACTACTTTTAATAAAAGGTAATCTAATCTAATCATTTTTTAAAAGATTAACAAAATCCCATTTTTCCAAGGATATCCAAAACTTGGTCTTTCTTTCTTAGTTTTCTTCCTGCATGGAGGCAGCACACAGTGGCCAAAAGCAAGCATAGCATTTGAATGAAACCTGAGTTCCTATTCAAGTGCATTCTCTTTTTAACTGTGTGACTTGGGGAAAGTTACTTAACCTATTTGAATCTTGGGTTCTTCATATATAAAATGGGAGTAATAATGCCACATATTATATGATTCCATTGATATGAAATATCCAAAATAGGCAAATTTATAGAGATAGAAAATAGATTAGTGGTTGCCAGGGGATGTGGGGAGAAGAAAATGAGCAAATAAGGGGTGACTGCTAATGGGTATGGGATTTTTCTTGGGGGAGATGAGAAAGCTCTGGAATTAAATAGTAGTGATACTTGTACAACTTTGTGAACATACTAAAAGCCACTGAATTGTACACTTAAAAGGGGTGAATTATATCTCAATAAATAAATAAAATGGGAGTGATAACAACTGCCTTACAAAGTTGTTGTGACATTTGAAGATAATATACCTTAAAGCACAGGCATATAATTAGTGCTAAATATATGTGGCTGGCTCTTTGAGTGGCGTGTGTGTGTGTGTGTGTGTGTGTGTGTATGGTGAGCATTGATTTAGAAAGTTAGAACATGGGGTTGGCAGAAGAGTGAGAGGAACAGAAAGATGGAATGTGGGACAGAACAATTTTGAGCTAGAGGCAGATTTAGGCCCGAGTGTCTAGGCTGCCAGTCCAATTCTGCTTCTGCGGCTTTTCCTTTGTTCTTTCCTGATCTGACTATGGGAATACAAAATGCACCCTGGCAGTGGAGAGACTCTGTTACAAATGAGTCATCACCCAGGCTCCACAGCTTGTATGGAACCGTCATTTACTTAGTGGGAGACTATCTGATTGAATAAGTATAATGTGGCACTACCTACTCAGGCTCTTATTCTAGTTTCCACTCCCTGACATTCAGGGCATCAGACCCCTTGTTGCTGATCTTGCTATCTCCTGCTCCCTGGGAGGAAATGGCCTCCCCAGCCACAGTGGCTGTTTGCACCCTTTCCCTTTTTAGCCTTTCTCCTTCCGAATCTTCCTTTCCTGGGGTAATCTGTTTCCCATGGTACAGGTCTGCCTGGTGTTTTATTGTTGTTGTTGTTTTTGAGACAGAGTCTCGCTCTGTTGCCCAGGCTGGAATGCAGTGGCACAATCTCAGCTCACTGCAACCTCTGCCTCCTGGGTTCAAGCAGTTCTCCTGTCTCAGCCTCCCAAGTAGCTGGGACTACAGGCGCACACCACTATGCCAGGATAATTTTTGTATTTTTAGTAGAGACAGGGTTTCACCATATTAGTCAGACTGGTCTGGAACTCCTGACCTCAGGTGATCCGCCCACCTCGGCCTGCCAAAGCACTGGGATTACACATGTGAGCCACCTTGCCCAGCTGGTCAGCCTGCTATTAAAAAGGGTTGGGAAATTCTGTCCCCTCCCCTCCCCCTCCCCTTCCCCCCTCCCCTTCCCCCTTCCCTTCCCCCCCTCCCCTTCCCCCTTCCCTCCCCCCCCTCCCCCTCCCCCTCCCCCCCCCCCTCCCTTCCCCTCCCCCCCTCCCCCTCCCACTCCTGTCCCCTCCCCTTCCCTCCCCTTTTCTTATTTTATTTTTTAAGACAGTCTCACTCTTGTCGCCCAGGCTGGATCTTGGCTAACTGCAACCTCTGCCTCCTGGATAAAAGTGATTCTCCTGCCTCAGCCTCTCAAGTAGCTGGGACTGCAGGCATGCACCAACCACACCTGGCTAATTTTTTTTTTTTTTGGGTAGAGACAGGGTTTCACTGTTTTGACCAGGCTGATCTTAAGCTCCTGGCCTCAAGTGATCTGGCCACCTTGGCCTCCCAAAGTGCTAGGATTATAGGCATGAGCTCCCATGCCCAGCCTGCCTGCTTTTAAAAGAGAAAATATTGCCTTTAAGCTTATTATAATTTGCAATATGTTTAGTCTTAAAAGTCATTACTGATTTCAGTATAGTTAGTTCTTCAGCCTTGCAAGTAGTTTTTAAAGAAGGCGTGGATTTAAATAAAAATCCAATCTGGGTTTTATATTTTGTTTTGCTCTGTCTACTTTCTCCTTTTCTTTCTCCATGCTTCTGTTCCCTGTTTTACTAGGTTAAGAGAACAGGGAATCTTTCTCCAATAAATGCACTTCTCAAAAACAATCCTTTCAGAATAAAACCTAAAAAAAGTTATGGAAATAAAGGGGAATACGAATTTTACCTTATACCTGTTAGTCAGTTAATATAGGCTCTGCTCATACAGATCATGCTTTTATTTACTTTCTTTTCTTTCCTTTTTTTTTTTTTTTTAAAAAAAATTTAATTGCATTTATTTTAATGCTGAATTTACTCCTGTGTCATAAGTTTTTGTTTCTTCAGTTTCTTCTGGGATAACTTTTTCTTCTGGGCAACCTCCTCTTCTGGTTTAGGAACAATCTGTTCCTTTTCTGTAAGGATCATCTCAATGTGGCAGAGAGAGCACATGTATGGGTTAATCCGACCATGAGCTCTATAGGTCCAGTGGTGCATCTTAGGTGCTTTTTTCACTTGGATATATGCTGAATGACCAGAGAATCTACATCTAAACCCTTCAGTTCAGCACTACTGTCTGCATTTTTAAGCATGTGCAGCAAAAATTCAGCAAGCTTTTTGGGCCACTGACCTTTTGTCCAGCCCCACTGCTTGGCCTGGGCAAACCAACCAACTCCACCATTGTAATGTTGGAATGGTACATGCTGTTTCTGTAAAGTGATGTCTTTCAGATACTTCGTGGCTTTTCATATACGCGTACCCTTGATGGCCTGAGAAGTGTCACGAGTATTCTTCTTTTTTTTTTTTTGAGACGGAGTCTCGCTTAGTTGCCCAGGCTGGAGTGCAGTGGCGCGATCTTGGCTCACTGCAAGTTCCGCCTTCCGGGTTCATGCCGTTCTCCTGCAGCCTCTGAGTAGCTGGGGCTACAGGCGCCCGCCACTACGCCCGGCAAATTTTTTTGTATTTTTAGTAGAGACGGGGTTTCACCGTGTTAGCCAAGGTGGTCTCGATCTCCTGACCTTGTGATCCGCCTGTCTTGTGATCCAGCCTCCCAAAGTGCTGGGATTACAGGCGTGAGCCACCGCACCCAGCCTAAGTGTCACTAGTATTCTTGAAGTGAACACGAAGATTTGAACCTCTTGATTTGCATGATTTTGTGGGGTTCTCTGGGTCAAGTGAATAGTGAACCATTTTCACAGCTTACCTCAGGCCATGTAGGGGAAGAGGCCCCTTCCCTTCCCCCTCTCCCCTCTCTCCTCTACCCTCTCCCCTCTCTCCTCTACCCTCTCCCCTTCCGTTCTCCCCTTCCCCTCTCCCTTTCCCCCCATCCCCTCTCCCCTCCCCTTCCTGAGTTTCCCAAGTTTCCTTTCCTGAGTTTCGTTCTTGTTGCCCAGGCTGGAGTGCAATGGCGCAATCTTGGCTCACTGCAACCTCTGCCTCCCGGGTTCAAGCGATTCTCCTGCTTCAGCCTTCCTGAGTAGCTGGGATTGCAGGCATGCACCACCACGCCCAGCTAATTTTGTATTTTTAGTAAAGACAGGGTTTCACCATGTTGGTCAGGCTGGTCTCGAATTCCTGATCTCGGGTGATCCTCCCATCTTGGCCTCCCAAAGTGCTGGCATTACAGGTGTGAGCCACTGCCCCCGGCCTTTTCTTTTGTATAATTAGCTGTGAATATGTTTGTATTAGTCTGCTGACAAGATTGTGTACCCCTAAGGGTAAAGAGTATGTTTTACTCATTTTGTACCCCCCGTAGTGCCTACCATAGTGCTTTGTACATAATGGGCAAATAAATATCTGTTAAATTATTTCCACAGCTGGTGGATATTGGAATGATGTTTTGAAATTAAATGCAATTTAATTCCTTCTTTGGAAGGGCATTTTTTGGCCCCATAGAACATAAGAATTTTTGTAAATTCATACATATTTTACCCTCTGGGCCCCTAAAAAAGGACAATGATAGGTGACTCAGCATTTGATAGGTGACTAGTTAGGCTGCAGTTGCATTCTTTTTTTTATTAAAAAAATTTTGCTTTTAATTTTGTGGGTACATAGTAGGTTTCTATATTTATGGGACACCTGAGATGTTTTGATACAGGCATGCAATGTGGAATAAACACATCATGGAGAATGGGGTACCCATCCCCTTAAGCATTTATTATTTGAGTTACAAACACTCTAATTACTTTCTTTAAGTTATTTAAAAATAGACAATTGGGCTGGCGTGGTGGCTCATGCCTATAATCCCAGCACTTTGGGAGGCTGAGGCGGGTGAATAACATGAGGTCAGGTGTTCAAGACCAGCCTAACCAACATGGTGAAACCCCGTCTCTACTAAAAATACAAAACTAGGTGGGTGTGGTGGCACACACCTGTAATACTAGCTACTCAGGAGGCTGAGGCTGGAAAATCACTTGAACCTGGGAGTTGGAGGTCGCAGTGAGCGGAGATCACACCATTGCACTCCAGCCTGGGCAACAAGAGTGAAACTCTGTCTCAAAAAAAAAAAAAAAAAAATTAAGTTATTATTGACTATAGTCACCCTGTTGTGCTATCAAATAGTAGGTGCAGTTGCATTCTATGCCAGTATCCCAAAGAATTATTTTCATGTTCCAAAGAATGACTTGCATGCAATGCCAGTAGATCTGAGCTTCACCATGATATGGCAAGTAAATTGTTAATATTCATTCACTCAGCAAATCTTTATTTAATGCCTGACTCTGTACTAGGCACAGGTCACACATTGGTGAACCACTCTATCTGACTAACTGAGATTATTAATTCCAATTGATGTTATGAAGGAAAGAAGGATTAGTGTTTCATCATGTCCCTCCCAGAGGATTTTCTACAAATTGGTTATCTACTTAACCATTAGTTGTCTTTGAGTGGGTAGAAGTGTAGGGCATATGGAAAGTTGTAAGATTAAATGGCATTGATAAGAATAGGAGTTGAGGCTGGACGCAGTGGCTCATACCTGTAATCCCAGCACTTTGGGAGGCCGAGGTGGGCGGATCACCTGAGGTCAGGAGTTCAAGACCAGTCTGGCCATGGTGAAACCCAATCTCTACTAAAAATACAAAAAATTGGCTGGGTGCGGTAGCTCATGCCTATAATCCCAGCACTTTGGGAGGCCGAGGTGGGTGGATCACCCGAGGTCAGGAGTTGAAAACCAACCTGGCTAACATGATGAAACCCTGTCTCTACTAAAAATATAAAAAGTTATCCGGGCATGGTGGCGGGTGACTGTAATCCCAGCTACTTGGGAGGCTGAGGCAGGAGGATCTCTTGAACCCAGGAGGCAAAGGTTGCAACGAGCCGAGATCGGGCCACCGCACTCCAGCCTGGGTGACATAGCGAGACTCTTGTCTCGTTAAAAAAAAAGAATAAGAGTTGAAATGTTCTGCCCACTTTCTGATAGTAGAGGAAAATCAGCCTATTTTCTCTTTGATGGAAAGATTATATCATCTTGTTTATATGGTTCAAATGCAGAATGCATTTATGAAGATTACTGTTAGAGCTTCTTTCATTTCTGTCTCTTAGAAGTTACAGACAAGCCAGTAGGAAAAGTACGAGGTGTGGGTGGATGTGGTTTTTTTGGTTATGATTTTAAGACCTAAGGTTACTTTGCTCCTTCTTACAGGAAAATAGCCTCTAGGGATGATGGGGTTTGCTTCCTACATGGTGCAGGGAATCTGAGTAGTGTCATTCATAATAAGACTATAGAGGGTGAGTTCATGTGGGGGTGCAACTTTTCTATTTTACCTCTCAGAGCTCTGACTGGGGTACCCTGGGAGGATGTCCAGTCTCAGTATAGGCCATTCCCAGGTTTGAAGGTTGATTCAGTTCTTTGCCAACCTATGAAACCTGGAACTTGACACTTACGTGACCAGAGGAGAACAGATGTAGAAATGCTTAAGATATGTGTCTCCTTGCTTTGAGCTATAAATGAGACTCTCTGAGAAAGTTCCCTTATGCGTAATGTTCCTCCAAAGTCCAAACCAAAACTCTTGAAGGGCAAGTTGGTCAGAGCATGGAGACTCATCAATATCCCCTGCGGATTCTGGTTGAAGTGCCTGTCAAAGGCAGTGCGTTTTTCTGTTTTCTTCTCTAGGCAGTGTGAACAGCTTGGATGTATTCCCCAGCTGTGTGCCACGTGGCTGTGGGAACCTTTTGACCACCACTTTCTTTCCAGTTGGGCTTTATTACAACATGCTTCCGTTCCCTGGGGTGGTGTGCTCTGGGCTCAGGATGGTGGGAGTAGGACTTGAGGATTGTTTCGCTTTTCACTTGTCAGTTGTCCCAAAGAATTATGTCTAGGTTATATATTTATAAAAGCCTTTGATTTTTTTTTAAATTCCACTTCTTTTAAAAAATTACTTTCATCCCCAAAGTGTCTAATTTTAGTTTCATCAGATTAAGAGCTTTAGTGCCCAGGAGACTGAGGCAGAAGAATCGCTTGAAACCGGGAGGCAGAGATTGCGGTGAGCCGAGATCACGCCACTGCACTCCAACCTGGTGACAGAGCGAGACTCTATCTCAAAAAAAAAAAAAGCTTTAGTGCCTTATTTGTGCCAGACAAATTTCAGTTTAGATCTTTTTTTTTTTTTTTTTTTTTTGAGATGGAGTCTCGCTCTGTCGCCCAGGCAGGAGTTCAGTGGCGCGATCTTAGCTCACCACAACCTCTGTCTCCTGGGTTCGCGCCATTCTCCTGCCTCAGCCTCCCGAGTAGCTGGGACTACAGGCGCCCGCCACCTCGCCCGGCTAGTTTATTTTTGTATTTTTTAGTAGAGACAGGGTTTCATTGTGTTAGCCAGGATGGTTTCGATCTCCTGACCTCGTGATCCGCCCCCCTCGGCCTCCAAAAGTGCTGGGATTACAGGCTTGAGCCACCGCGCCTGGCCAGTTTAGATCTTTTTTAAAATCTTTTCTAGTCTATTTAATGGGGAGACAATTTCCCAGGCTTTTTTTTTTTTTTTTTTTTAAATCAAATCAAACTTGCCAGAGCAAAGACTAAGGCCCTATCACAAATGCAGCTAGGTTACAAGACTAGTTTAAATAAAAGCTCTTTCTATTCAATTGAGAGGGACAGTGAGTGAACCAGTATGGAGTTTACGTTTTAGAAATATTCCTTATGATATACTCTAGCCTCAGCGTTTAATATTATGGCAATATCGAGGTGCAAGGAGGAATGTGGGGAAATACAGCTAGTAGAAGAAAAGTCATTCTTAAGTTTTAGTATATAAGAACCCCACTGAGGAAACCTCTTTCACTTTCTCCTGATTGAACAACTGACATGCTCTTCTGGTTCTGTCCCATGGAGATAATTGGAAAAGTTTTGCTGCTTCAACTTGGAAAAGTGGTTTGTTGGTATAGGATAAAAGTAGTTAGTGTATAGTGGCGATATAGTCTCTACCACTAAGTAAACATAAGGGGTCACTACAGGCAGTGCAAAGTCAAAGTCAGGCTTCCCCTGGTGGTTTCTTTTCTTTTTTTTTGAGATGGAGTTTTGCTCTTGTTGCCCAGGTTGGAGTGCAACGGCGCGATCTTGGCTCACCGCAGCCTCCACTTCCCGGGTTCAAGCGATTCTCCTGCCTCAGCCTACCAAGTAGCTGGGATTACAGGCATGTGCCACCAAGCCCAGCTAATTTTGTATTTTTAATAGAAACGAGGTTTCTCCATGATGGTCAGGCTGGTCTCAAACTCCCAACCTCAGGTGATCCGCCCTCCTCGGTCTCCCAAAGTGCTGGGATTACAGGCATGAGCCATCACGCCTGGCCTGGGTGGTTTCTTATTTAATGAACCTGATGGTTACAGGTAACTTTTATCAGAGTGTCCTATACTGGAACATCATGTTGGTCTATACTGCTTAGACTTGTGGATTTGGATTCTAAGTCTGATTCTAAACTACTTACTTAGATCAGTGCCTTGAACTCTCCAGACTCTGAGCAAGCAATAGTAAACATCACAGGAAGATTGATGAGATGGAAGGTAATGTGCAGGGC
Source organism: Theropithecus gelada (assembly GCF_003255815.1). NCBI lineage: Eukaryota > Metazoa > Chordata > Mammalia > Primates > Cercopithecidae > Theropithecus > Theropithecus gelada. The sequence continues at coordinate 160,431,750 of NC_037668.1, forward strand.
AAAAGTGGAGACAGTGAAGAAACTGTTATTGTTCAAATCCTATTACTACTGTATTTGATGTATTTTTTTTTTTCCTGCTGGCTTTTCTTGTCAAGTAAAATCCTATCTCTTGATCTCTTTCCTCTGAGATCAAGAGCTGGATACGCTTTACTAGGTATACCTTTGGATCCTAAAAAAAAATTATTTTGAAATAATTTCAAACATACGTAAGTATTGCAAGAACAATAAAAGAGTTCTAATACCTGCTTCCTGCAAATTTTCTAGTTGTTAACATTTTCATGGATTTGTTCCATCACCCAGTCTCTCTCCCAGTCTCTCTCCTTCCTGATGTATATTAGATGTAGTCTTTTAATGAAACTTTTGAGAGCTGAATGCAGATAGTTCTTCTCATCTCCTCTAAACACTTTAGTATGCATTCCTCCCAAACAAGGATATGCTTCTGTGATCATCATACGGCTCACCAAATCAAGGAATTAACCTGGGTTCAATACTACCATCCAGTCCACAGACCCTGTTCAGGTTTTGCCAACTGTCCCAACAATGTTTCCTTTTTTTTTTTCTTTCATCACAGGGTATATGATGTCAACTCATCCCTGGAGATGTTTTTTCCACCTTAAATTCACCATTTTTAGGGCCAGGCACGGTGGCTCATGCCTGTAATCCCAGCACTTTGGGAGACCGAGGTGGGTGGATCACCTGAAGTCAGGAGTTCAATACCAGCCTGGCCACTGTGGTAAAACCCCATCTCTACTAAAAATACAAAAAAAAATAACCAGGCATGGTGGTGCATGCTTGTAATCCCTGCTACTTGAGAGGCTGAGGCAGGAGAATTGCTCGAACCCGGGAGGTGGAGGCTGCAGTGAGCTGGGATGATGCCATTGCACTCCAGCTTGGGCAACAAGAACAAAACTCCATCTCAAAAAAAAAATTAAATAAATAAATAAAATAAAAAAATTCACCATTTTTTCCTTTGCAATTGATTAGTTTGTGAATTACCATTTTTTCCTTTGCAGTTGATTAGTTTGTGGAGAGGTGTTCTTATATTTCATTGATACCCTGTTTCTCAAAAAACCTCCTTCCAGTAGACCTGGCATTCACTGATAACTCCCACCTGTCTCAGTGATGGGGTTTTTTTTTGTTGTTGTTGTTTTCTTTTTACAGGCAAGGTCTTGCTCAGTTACCCAGGCTGGATGGAGTGCAGTGGTATGATCATAGCTCACTGCAGCCTTAATTTCCTGGGCTCAGGCAATCCTCCTGCCTCAGCCTCCCTGGTGTCTGGGACTACAGGCACATGTCACCGTGCTTAGCTAATTTTAAAATTTTTTGTAGAGATGGAGTCTCACTATGTTGCCCAGGTTGGTCTTGAACTCCTAGGCTCAAGCGATCCTCCTGCCTCAGCCTCCCGAAGTGCTTGGATTACAGGCATGAACGACCATGTCCAGCCCAATGGTGATGTTTATATCCATCATTGCTTCTATATGTATTAGTTGTAGTCTACTGTAAAGAAGAGCTTTCCTTTTCTCTTGTTTATTTAATCAGTGTAGACCTGTGAATTTTTTCAATGGATTGTAATATCTTCCTATCACTTTTTATTTTTATGCATAAATTGGCCCCACTTTGGTGAGTAAGTTTCCCTTCAAGCTGGTTCCTGTGTCCTTTTGACATATTCCCACCTTTGGATCATTGTTAATGCTTATAAACTGTTATACACTGCCTTCCAAATGCCAGAAACTAAGCCCTCTTGGAAGCATGGGGTTGACTTCCTTCAAGGAACTACTTCCATCTCTGCGTCCCATACATTAAAGCCTCAACTGCCAGCTGCGATTCTGTTCCCTCTGTAGTGTGACCAGTCTCAGGAGCAGTTTCACCCAGAAAGGAGCTTCTTCAGCATGCTGCTGAGTGTGTTCCCATTTCACATGGCTCCCAGGGAGTATCAGCCTCTAGGGAGGCAGTCTCCTCTCCCCAGGTGCCAATACTATCTGCTTCTTAAAAGCTGTGAGAGATCTTAACATGGCCCTGACATAGAATAACTTTAGAGAGACTTCTGCCAACTTGACTTTTCCGATTCCAGCAAGAGCTTTGGCTACTAGAGTGCATTTCAATCTCTAATCTTCAATAACCATCCCCTTCAAATGAAATAGCGTGTACTACTTGGTCCTGAAGGTTCTGAAAGCCAGACTACCTAAGCATCTGTTTTCCTTAAATGAGAGTACCTCCTATGTCAGTCTTTCAAATTTAGCTGAAGGTCAGAGAGCTTGTTTGGGAAGGATAAATAAATATTTCTGGACTGAATTTTTTCTCTCTCAGCCCCTGGAATTTTGTAGTTCAATACTTCGAAGCTTGTGGTAGAATTGACTGTAGTAGAAAGACTATATAAGATTACTTTCTCAATTTAGGATTTGTTCTTTACTTTTGGTACAGATAGTAAAAAATAAAACATCACTACCTATTTGTGGAAATGCATATTTGTGTCACTGGTTGGCTCAGTTAAATATAAAATCCTTTGTTTTTCTTTCTTTCTTTTTTTTGTTTTTTTTTGAGGCAGAGTCTCACTCTGTCGCCCAGGCTGGGGTGCAGTGGCGCGATCTCGGCTCACTGCAAGCTCTGCCTCCCGGGTTCAGCCATTCTCCTGCCTCAGTCTCCCGAGTAGCTGGGACTACAGGCGCCCACCACCGCGCCCGGCTAATTTTTTGTATTTTTAGTGGAGACGGGTTTCACCATGTTAGACAGGATGGTCTCGATCTCCTGATCTCGTGATCTGCCCACCTCGGCCTCCCAAAGTGCAGGGATTACAGTTGTGAGCCACCGCGCCCAGCCAATCCTTTGTTTTTCATTCACTTTCAGAGGGGACTTAAGTTGACTTCCCATAAAAGCATGGAAAGTTCAATGTTAGAAGTGATATTTTTGGCTGGGCATGGTGGCTCACACCTGTAATCTCAGCACTTTGGGAGGCTGAGGTGGGCAGATCACCTGAGGTCAGGAGTTTGAGACCAGCCTGGCCAACATGGTGAAACCCTGTTTCTACCAAAAAAAAAAAAAAAAAAAAAATTAGTTGCACTTTCCTGTAGTCTCTGCTACTTGGGAGGCTAAGGCATAAGAATCGCTTGAACCCGAGAGGTAGAGGTTGCCCTGACCCGAGATCATGCCACTACACTCCAGCATGGACGACAGAGCTGGGGTTTTGGCACGCACCTGTAGTCCCAGCTATTTGAGAGGCTGAGGCACAAGAATCTCTTGAACCAGGGAGGTGGAGGTTGCTATGACCTGAGATCATGCCACTGCACTCCAGCCTGGGTGACAGAGCTGGAGTTTTCTTTTTTTGAGCTCTGTCTCTGTCTTTTTTTTAGGCCAGGCATGGTGGCTCACGCCTGTAATCCTAGCACTTTGGGAAGGTGAGGTGGGAGGGTCACTTGAACCCAGGAGTTTGAGACCAGCCTGGGCAACATAGTGAGACCCCATCTCTATTTAAAAAAAAAAGAAATATTTTTAAAACTACCGAAAGAGGGAAATCCTTGGGTACCAGGAACAAGTATTGCAGTAATAACCGTCAAGACCTGAATTAACTCTGCAGTCCATGTTAACTTTATGAGCTGCAGTAGTATAATAAAGCAAAAGTATTTTCTATTTCACTGACTCTTATAGTGCCTTCCCTACGTTGGACATGGACTGTACCTTAAGAGCCTTTAGTTACCTTTCACGAGTATGTATTACTGATTGGTAGTGGCTGAAAGGTGTGATAGATTTCCTCACTCATCTTAAGGGTCATAGTCAACACTTCTCTAACAAAAGACAGGTTAACAAGAGAAAAGCATAACAAATTTATGTAACACAGGAGGCTTTAGAAATGAAGTCTCAAGGACCCAGGGAAAACTGTCTGTTTTTATGCTTAGGTCTGATGAAGAATTCACTGCCGTATAGAAAGTGATTGGACAGTAAGACATGATCTAATGGTAACAGACTGAGAAACCCACCAAGACTGGTGTGCTCAGGTCATTCTTGGGCTCTCTATGTAGCATTCCTTCCCCCAGGTTATGGGATGGGGCAGGACCTCTCTAGAATGTGGGTCTTCAGAGGACAAGAGAGTGACCTTTCTAGTTTTATGGCTTGCTTCAGAGAAGAGGGTTTCTAGTTAGTTCTTTTTTTTTTTTTTTTTTTTTTTTTTTGAGATGGAGTCTCATTCTGTTGCCCAGGCTGGAGTGCAGTGGCATGATCTCGGCTCACTGCAGCCTCCACCTCCCAGGTTCAAGCAATTCTCCTGCCTTAGCTTCCCAACTAGTTAGGACTATAGGCACATGCCACCATGCCTGGCTAATTTTTGTATTTTTAGTAGAGGTGGGGTTTTACCATGTTGACCAGGCTGGTCTTGTAGTGATCCACCCACCTGGGCCTTCCAAAATGTTGGGATTACAGGCATGAGCCACTGTGCCTGGCCAGGGTTTCTAGTTTCTATGGTCTTGAGGAAGAGGAATTCTGGTTTCTATGAGTAGCTTAGGGGGAGAAAAAGGGGAGGCAGACAGGAGGCCAGGAGAAGGTCAGAGAGCAACCTTGCTTCTGAGGCCTTCCAATCTCCTTTAGTTCAAAGTGCTCAGCATGCCAAAGCACCATACTTTGGGGTATTGTTTTCTGAGCCTGATGGAATGGAAGTAGGCAAGAAGGAGAGTGTATTGCTACAAATCGATTGCCATTACCCCAGAAACAATTTAAATAAAATATCTATCCTGAAGAGTCACTAGCAACAGAAACAGGTCATGAGTATTTCCTCCCTCCTGTCGTCTCTTTTCAGAGTAGTCACCCAAACAATAATACACACTGACTGTTGAGTGGAGCATTAAGAATTTCTCTGAAAAGAGTGTACTGTTGCTGTTAGCAAAGAAGCTTTAGAGATCTCAGGTAGAATAACGTTTTTTGAAAGTGTGTACCAGCCAGTGGTCATGCTGCGGTTTTCTCCATATGCTTTATTCCTCATGGTTTGAGACAACTTTCGTAGGGATTATATCAGTCTGCTTTACATTGAGGTCCTACAGTTACTAAATCGCATTTGACCCCAGATTGGAAAACAATGTGGTGTAGGGGGCATTGTCTACTGGCCCCCAGAGATCTAAGTACAGTTCCTGCTTATCTCTGCAGTTCGCTGCTCAGAGAAATGGGGAAACCTGAGCTGTTTTTTGTTTTTTGTTTTTGAGACGGAGTTTCGCTCTTGGCACTCAGACTGGAGTGCAATGGCGCTATCTCGGCTCACTACAACCTCTGCCTCTCGGGTTCAAGCAATTCTCCTGCCTCAGCCTCCCGAATAGCTGGGATTACAGGCATCAGCCACCATGCTTGGCTAGTTTTTGTATTTTTAGTAGAGATGGGGTTTCACCATGTTGGCCAGGCTGGTCTCGAACTCCTGACCTCAGGTGATCCACCCGTCTCAGCCTCCCAAAGTCCTGGGATTACAGGCGTGAGCCACCGCGCCCAGCCTGGTTTGGTTTTTTGAGCATCCATTTCCTCATCTTTATTATTATTATTTTTTGAGGCAGGTGACTCACCCAAGAGAGTCACACAGCAGCGTGATCACAGGTCACTGCAGCCTCAATCTCCCTCGGGTCAAGCAGTCTTCACACCTCAGCCTCCTGAGTAGCACACCACCATGCGTAGCTGATTTTTAAAAAATTTTTAGTAGAAACAAAGGTGCGGCGGGGGTTGCTCCCTTTGTTGTCCAGGCTGGTCTCTCACTTCTGAGCTCAAGCCATCCATCCATGTTGGCCTCCCGAAGTGCTGGGATTAGAGGCATGAGCTACCACTCCTGGCCCATTTCTTCATTTTTAAATGGAGTTAATAATAGTCTTTGTCTGGTAGAATTATGAGCTTTAAATGAGACGAAGCAAATAAAGTGATCAATACATATAAAGGGCTCAATAAATGTTATCTAAAACAAAAACCAAAATGGGTTGCTGCTTTAGTTGTTCTTCTCTTCCATCTAGCTTGAAACTTTTGTTTAGAAGTAAGCAAAAAATCAAAATCTGTATTTAAGAACCACCACCAAGAACAACAACAACAACAAAAGCCTTGGTTTGCACTTAAGACGATTTGGTATGAATTTTCCCCCAGCCAGAGTTGGCAGGGTTAATGTGCGCCAGCTGAGAAGCCATGCTGTTACCTTCTGGCAGCCCATATGCAGATGCTGTTGTATTAATTACAAAAGAAAACTCGATTAACTTGGAAGTCCTTTAACTGTCAGTGAGGCAACTGCTCCAGCTCTGAAACAGGTTTTCTTCCTCCCTTCTACTGTCAGTCTACAGCTTTTAATCTCTTCTTTAGAGAACTGCTGAGACTGCACTGTAGGTCCTCAGAGCCCCTGGCTAGTTCAGTCTACTTTTTGATCTGCAGTTATAGTGGTCCAAGGGGCGCTTGCATAGATTCACATAATTTAAAACAAAATAAAAACAACCAGACCAACCACCCATCCCCCTCACATCATTGTTCTTTCAGCAGTTAAAACCTGGCATTTTAGAACTGGAAAGCATGTTAAAGATGATCTAATCCAACTCCACCCCCCTGCATTTACCGATGAGCATTTCAAGGCTCAGAAAGATCGAGTGGATTGCCAAGGTCACAGAGCTAGTCAGAGTGGCAAAGCATGCCTTCATTCTCATGCTGTTCCCGCTTCCATATTGCACTCCACATCACTGAGCAGTGTGCTCAGAATCCAGGAGTAAAACCATCTGCTTTCAACTTCATTTCTCTCCAAGCCCTTGTTCAAATCTGGTAGAGATGTCAGATGATTGAAAAAGCTAAAGATTTAGTGGGAGAAGCAAAGGGCTTGGATAGTGACGTGTTGGAAAACAGAGACAGTGATGTTTGCCATAGACTTCTAACAGTGTACTGGGCTCAACTTCAGCACCCTTTCCTGTTGCACTGGTCTTTGGTTGGTTTGACAGTAGCAAGTTTATTTGTGGTGACTTTTTGTAGGAAAGATGGAGGTGGGGAGTGTTCATTGGGGTCAGATGAATAATGGGGTGTGTCTGCTGTGGTTTTGGCTGATGCAGCCTGTTTCATTGGCTGTCCTGTAGTTGACACTGTCTCAGAGGTGCAGATGCTTTCTCCCTCTGGTCCTGAAAAGTGATTTAGTTGGTTTTCTTCTCTATTATCCACTCTCCTGGTAGTAGCAGTAACAAAGGTTAGTTAGGTTTGTTGGTCTTTTTGTGATGAAACCATTTTTATTATAAGAATTTAAAGGTTGTCAGTATGCATTCACATGTAGACACTTATGTGAAAATCTGGGGAGGACTGGGAACAGAAGAAAGCTAGGAAGTGTAGATGAGGGTGAAGACACTCTAGCTGGACTTCCCACTGCTCGAGCTAAGACTATGGTAGTTAAATTCCACAAGATGAATGGAAGGGTCCTGTTCTTGTTTTTTTTTTTTTTTTTTTTTGAGATGGAATCTTGCTCTGTTGCCCAGGCTGGAGTGCAATGGCACGATCTTGGCTCACTGCAATCTCTGCTTCCTGGGTTCAAGTGATTCTCCTGCCTCAGCCTCCCAAGAACCTGGGATTACCACCATGCCCGGCTAATTTTTTGTATTTTTGGTAGAGACAGAGTTTCGCCATGTTGGCCAGGCTGGTTTAGAACTCCTGACCTCAGGTGATCTGCCCGCCTCCGCCTCTCAAACTGCTGGGATTACAGACGTGAACCACTGCATCTGACCGAAGGGTCCTATTCTTTATCCACATGAAGGAGGTTTTTAGGAGTGATGGTTGCTCTTAAACTATTCGTCATGATACTGGACTTTTCAGAGTACTCAGTGGGTTTGCTTACAGCTTTCTATAGGTAGCTCTCCCCACTAAATGGATTCTCAGACAAAACAAACAGATCTGTAACATTAAGCCCTTGGTATGTGTCAGGCATTGTGTTGGGTGTTGAGGATGAAATAGGATGGTTCTTCCTGCTTTTGATGATTATAAACAGATCATTAGAATAAAGCATGGTAAGTGTTCTGCAGTTGTGAATAAGGTATGAAGGGACTCAGGACTGGCTTGCTGCTGCTTGTTAATGACCACACAAGCAATTGGCTGTGTCCTCTTGCTTTTAGGTTGTAGATCAAAAGAGTAGACTAGTTGTCTGGTGTTACACTCTTGTATTTAGTAAATACCCTTGCACAGAATTATATACTTAGTTAACTCTGTTTGGTTTTTGAAAGGAACTCATCTCTTTCCCAGGAGAGTAGATTGGCTTGTTTCAGTGTCTGGTGTTGCTGATGTATATATGCAGGCCAGGGTGATATCCTTATAGACAGAGAGATATGAAAAGAAGGGCCCTAATGAAATGCATAGAGGGATTTGCGTGAACACAGACCTCTTTAACCCTTTTGGCATTACTGTTTGTGGAAGAGAAGGATGCTTAGGGATTTGAAATTGTAGCTGGGTAGGTTCACTCTGAAGTAGAACCACCTCTTAATTGACTCAGGCCTCTCTTGCTTCAATTCCGGCAACAAACAAAATAAATGGCCTACAAATAATTTAATGCAGCTTATGGTTAAGTGACTAAAACAAATACTGTTTCAGTTAGTGCCACCCCAAATTTCAATTATGATGGATGTGTTTGGCTCAAGGATTGTCCTTTTTGTAGCCTAAGAACTGTGTGTCTGTGCTGTTCTGAACAAATGCGGGAATTGCCTGAATCTTAGAGGTAGGCAGACACTGATATTGAGGGAATAAGGAAGCGATATAATTCAGACTGAGAATTTCAGTGAACTAATTTCGGGTTATTTTTCCCAGACAGAGATTCTCGTTCTTTAGGAAGCTTGTTCTGTCTTGAACATTATTTGAATGTGTTTGGGGAAGTTATCCATTTAAATTAGTAGTAGTTGCCTTGAAAGGAGAAGTTTTTTTGTTTTTGTTTTTGTTTTAGATTTTTATTTTTTATTATTTTTTGTACAAAACATCAGGTTGGTGAAAAACAGATTTTTTAATTGACACATAGTAATTGTACATATTTATAGGATACATGTGGTATTTATAGGATACATGTGGTATTTCGATATGTGGGTAACAATGTGGTAATGGTCAAATCAGGGTAATTGGGATGTCCATCATGGAGAATGTTTTTGAGATAAATCACATCTCTTTCTAGATTTGCCTAGATTTTATCCTAACAGGCAGTTATTTCCCTTTGTCCTATTTAGGGTCTTGTCTCCCATAAACAGAAGGAATGTGATTTGATTAGGAGGTATTGATGTTAATTGAGCACCCCAGTGTTTTAAGGAAACAGATGACTTGGCAGCTGGGATGTTGTCACCAGCTATCAGAGCGATGAACTGGAAAAGATTCTAGAGCTTATGCAAACCTGAATAGCATTTCATTTTATACATTTATACATGTTATATATTTATAGCTCATACATTTAGTAGTAAAATATGTCACAGTGAAGAACATAAGCTAAAACCGCATATGGTAGATAAATTTAAAAGGGCTCTATAGTGCTGTATTATGTGCTACATGATGGCATCTTGGTCAACAAAGGTACAGTATTTTTAGCACACCTTTTCTATGTTTAGATATGTTTAGATACACAAATACTTAAGATTGTGTTACAGCTATCTATAGTATTCAGTACAGTAACATGCTGTGCACGTTTGTAGCCTAAGAGCAATAGGCTACACCCTATAGCCTAGGTGTGTAGTAGGCTGTACCCATACCACCTAGGTTTGTGTAAGTATACTCTGATGTTCACACAGTGACAAAATCGCCTGATGATGCATTTCTCAGAATATATGCCTGTTGTTAAGCAACACATGACTGTAATCTGTGTTCAAGTATTAGTTCCTCTGTCAGAAGGAAGGGTTTAATTTTGACACATTCAGGTATGTTTCTCCTTGGGCTCACATCCCAACCAGTATAGTTTTTCTGGCTTTGTTATTTTAATAATCTTGGTATTTGTGATGGAGTCCTTGTAAACTCCTTAGGCTGTCCCTCCACTGAATGAAAAAGGAGCGGGGCGGGAAGATCAGGTCACTCCCACGTTTCTGAGTAGAAATAACAACTTGTTCCTAGGGGATGAGCTAGGGAAGGGAATTCTGTTTGGTATGTGAAGAGCCTTTTCTCACTGGGGTTTTTCCCCGATATGTCCTTCAACCAAGGTTCCTAGAAATTGCTCCTCAAGGACCCTGTCATCCTCGTGGGATTTCTGTGTGAGTCTCTCTCTCTCCCCTTCCTCACTCCTCTCTCTCTACTCCTTTCTCCTCCTCCACTCTCTCCTTCCCCAACCAGGCCAACTGAGCTGCATTTCCTTCCCGCCTAAGGAAGAGAAGTACCTCCAGCAGATTGTGGACTGCCTCCCTTGCATACTGATCCTCGGCCAGGATTGTAATGTCAAGTGCCAGCTGTTGAACCTGCTGTTGGGGGTGCAGGTGCTTCCCACCACCAAGCTGGGCAGTGAGGAAAGCTGTAAGCTTCGGCGCCTCCGCTTCACCTATGGAACTCAGACTCGGGTGAGCCTGGCGCTCCCTGGACAGTATGAACTAGTGCACACGCTGGTGGCTCACCAGGGCAACTGGGAGACCATCCCTGAGGAGGATCTGGAGGTCCAAGAGAACAATGAGGATGCTGCTCATGTTTTAGCGGAACTGGAGGTAACGATGCACCATGCTCTCTTACAGGTACCAATCTCATACTTCTCTACCAATTGTATACGTATATACCAGCTTTCCTTTTGTTTTGACTTTCTAGAAAAGTAATTCGATGATACATAGTCTGAACTCTGAGCAGCAGTGGCTAGTGGAGTCAGAGGAACATAATCTGGGAAGTTGAAAAACAAACAAGACTGTAGCAATACCATTCCTGCCTCTTCTTACCATGCTGCAAGGCCCTGAGTAGTTTGCTTGTCTCCCCACTTCCTTATCTCCGTTTCTAATGAAAATGAAAGGAATATGTGATACTTATATCTCAGCATGCTTTTACAGAATAATTGTAATCAAAGTTAGAAATCCTTTCTCATTTCTTAACCAGAAGGTATTGCTGGAATTGTCTCTAGTTACCTCTTTCAAAAAGGAATGATAAGATGATGGAGTATTGTTCTTATTAGAATTGAGACCAAGTGAAGAATTTTGTGGGTTCTTCCTTAGACCTAACCATTAATTTACTAAGTAGTACAGAGGACAGATAATTTCTCCTACTTTATAAGGAACGTGGGAATGTGAGGACAGGTCTGGCTCAATGTAAGGAGACATGGAGATCTTGTTATTTGAAGAGTATCTTAGTTTCTCTCATAAACTCCCAAAGAGAGCACAGATCCTGTGTCATCTCGTAAGATATCATATTGTCTAAGACTTTATATATTATCACTTAGGAAATACTTCTCTCTTGGTCTGTGTTTCCTTTCCTATTGGATAGTTAGGACTGGGCTATTTAACTAGACCAAATGGGTATGTGACTATGGCAGGGTCAGGAGTGGATAGGGATAAAATAATTCAGCCATACTCAGAGTTTGACCCTTGGTTAACTGTGCCAGGAAGGATGGGCTAGTTTGGCAGGACCTGAAAGAGTGGTTTTTTCTTTCCTTGTTTCTTATAACCACTTCAACTACCCCACTTCTAAGAAGCTTAGTTTCTCAGTCAATGAATGAGTCCTTTGGTTGTGGCCATGGCCTGTGACACCCTAGAAGTAAAAACTGTCATCTCATTTCCTTCCACAGTCCATATTTCTTTCATCTTGATAAATGCCACAGGGGGCTATGTAACAAGCCCCCATTCTCTCTCAGCTCAGTTTCAGTGGTGGTTTCCTGTGTTTTCAAACTGAGAGTTCACATTTCCTAGCTCTAGGATAATGTGAGGGTTTTTAAATAGCTCTGATAGTAACTCTGGCAGTAACCTTTGTATATTAACTGTGGCATGTTCAGTTGACCCATGAACTTCTTCACAATTCACAAGTATTTGATTGATCCATACACAGTCTCTCTGTAGTATACAGTCTTGGTCTAGTTCCTTCAAGCTTCCAATAGTTCAGTGGTTTTCAAACTTATATATATATATATATATTTTTTTTTTTTTTCTTTTTTTTTTTTTTTTTTTTTTTTTTTTTTCTTTTTTTTTTTTTTTTTTTTGAGATGGAGTCTCTCTCTGTTGCCCAGGCAGGAGTGCAGTGGTGTGATCTCAGTTCACTGCAACCTCCGCCTCCTGGGTTCAAGTGGTTCTCCTGCCTGAGCCTACAGAGTAGCTGGGACTATAGGCGCCCGCCACCATACCTGGCTAATTTTTGTAATTTTAGTAGAGGCAGGGTTTCACCATGTTTGTCAAGGGTTTGTCAGGGTGGCCTTGAACTCCTTACCTCAGTGATCCACCCACCTCGGCCTCCCAAAGAACTGGAATTACAGGCATGAGCCACCACGCCTGGCTACTTTTTTATATTTTAATTCAGTGTAAGACATACATTTTCTTTCAGGACCCAGTACATGTATATACATATACATTTGAAATACAAGTTTCATGAAACATTACTTTTGCTTTCTGCAATACATACTGATAATTTCCTCTCTTTTTGACTTCATTTTTTGAAAATGTTAGTAGCAACCCACTAAGTTGATGCTATGACCTGGTAGATTATAACCTGTAGCTTAGAAAGCACTGTTGAGCTCAGTGGCATACACTTGTAGTCCTAGCTACTGGGGAGACTGAGGCATGAGGATTGCTTGAACCTAAGAAGTTTTATCCAGCCTGGGCAACATAGTGAGACCCTGTCTCTAAAAAAAAAAAATAATAATACTGTTAAATAGCAGAAATGACTGCTGTAAGTCAGGTGGTGATTTTTACCATTCTTGCCTTTAATAACAATCCTAGAATGTGACAAAGCCATCTGCAGGAGAAGCAAATCATTTGATTTTTTTTCTCTTAGTCCCTTCATTTTTTAAAATTACTATTATTTTTTTTTATTTTTTTAATTTGTGAGACAGAGGCTTGCTCTGTGGCCCAGGCTGGAGTACAGTAGCACAGTCTTGGCTCACTGCAACCTCCGCCTTCCAGATTCAAGCAATTCTACTGCCTCAGCCTCCCAAGTAGCTGGGATTACAGGTGTGTGCCACCACACCCGGCTAATTTTTATATTTTTAGTAGAGATGGGGTTTCGCCATGTTGGCCAGGCTGGTCTTAAACTCCTGACCACAAGTGATCCTCCTGCCTCAACCTTGCAAAGTGCTGGGATTACAGGCATGAGCTACCATACCCGGCCCCTTCATTTTATTGATTTAAATTTCTAATGCTTGTCTGAGCACAATGACTTATGCCTGTAATCCCAACACTTTGGGAGACTGAGGGAGGAGGATTGCTTGACCCCAGAAGTTCAACACCAGCCTGGGCAACATAGTGAGATCCTGTGTACACACCTGTGGTCTGAGCCACTTGAAAGGCTGGGGTTGGGGGATCAAGTGATCCTCCAACCAGTGGAGGCTGCAGTCAGCTGTGTTTGCACCATTGTACAACACTTGGGTGACAGAATGAGATCCTGTCTCGAAAAAAATTTTTTTAAGATCTTTCTCTTCATTACTTTGTGGGTTTTTTAAATTTGTTTGTTTGTTTTTTCGAGATGGAGTCTCATTCTGTTGCCTAGGCTGGAGTGCAGTGGAGTGATTTTGGCTCACTGCAGCTTCTGCCTCCCAGGTTCAAGCGATTCTCGTTCCTTAGTCTCCCAAGTAGCTGGGATTATAGATGCCTGCCACCACACTCAATTTTTATATTTTTAGTAGAGATGGAGTTTCACCACATTGGCCAGGCTGGTCTCAAACTCCTGACCTCAAGTTATCCGCCCCCCTCATCCTCCCAAAGTGCTGGGATTACAGTCATGAGCCACTGTGCCTGGCCCTAATTTTTTTTTTAAATTTCTAATGCTCATTTACTTTTATTCCATAAATTGAGGTGCTATAAGAAAGTCACAGAGGCCGGGCGCGGTGGCTCAAGCCTGTAATCCCAGCACTTTGGGAGGCCGAGACGGGTGGATCACGAGGTCAGGAGATCGAGACCATCCTGGCGAACACGGTGAAACCCCGTCTCTACTAAAAAATACAAAAAACTAGCCGGGCGAGGTGGCGGGCGCCTGTGGTCCCAGCTACTCGGGAGGCTGAGGCAGGAGAATGGCGTAAGCCCGGGAGGCGGAGCTTGCAGTGAGCCGAGATCGCGCCACTGCACTCCAGCCTGGGCGACAGAGCGAGACTCCGTCTCAAAAAAAAAAAAAAAAAGAAAGTCACAGAAAGGGAAGTACGAGCCATCCCCCAAGTGCGTATCTGAGCATGTATCTTTCCATTGAGAGCTCCCAGGGCCTACTCCTGGTGTGTGCTAAGCATGCAGACAGAGGCAACAATTGAGGAAGCTACTTGAATGGGATGTTGAGATACCAAATCAGCTTTCTCTCAGCATAGTTAAAAATATATATTCTCTCCTCTTTTCTTGAGGAATTATCTAGCCTCTCATGTTGTTTCATGTGGTTTGTGAGACTTCCTTGGCCAGTGTTTCTCTAGATCTGCTTTATTCTCCAGTGGTTTTGGTGTAGGCCTTGTACCAGATCCCTGTAGTTCTAAGTTTAGAACCCCTTGTTGTTGAGTCTCAGAGGGCCTTGCAACCTTTGTAGAATCCAAGCACTGCCCTCTCACTGCAGCCCGACTCCTGTCTCTGTTACATACATCAGCAATGCTCATCTTACTGCTGGGGGCATTGCACAGCAGCTACCTGGAAGATCATTCATGCCAGCAAGAATGAGCTTTTTGTTTAGCTCCAGTTATTTTTAGGACGAGTGAGTTAGCTCTAAACAGCCCTTCCATCTGATTTGTGAAGAGGGTAGTAAAGAAAGGAAACATTTAGCTAAAGGAAATCAAGATTGAATTAGGGGAAATGCAGTGTTCATTTTGAACTGTCAAATTATCAAAGCAGAATTTCCCCTGCCCTCTTATACAATGGTCATTCTTCTAATACGTTATTTTAAAGTCCTCATAAATTAGCCATTTTCAGTTTGTTCCAGAATAGGCCAACTCACATGGACCCACACTGCTTGGTATTCCCACCTTTTTAGTTCTGGATCCCCTGAGATTCTCAGTTCAAAATTCAACAATAGAGGAACACTGTCAAGCCATTCGTAGCTGAAACCTCATTTGGTGTTCAAACATAGTCACTTTGCAGTTGGCAGCACAGTTCACCATTCGCCATATTCACTAGTTGTGTCTTTATTACTCCCCCTTCCCCCACCCTCATGCCTTCCTCAAGCATATATGTCTGACACCTCCTTTTCTTTTTCTTTCTTCTTAGAAATCTGATGGAACAGTTGTCTGCCTTAGAGTTGCTCAATCTGATATATCTGTGTGTGTGTGTGTGTGTGTGTTTTTTTTTTTTTTTTCTCCTGTGAACACCTGTAAGAAAAGGAAGAAGCAGCAGCAGAAGCGATTAAACTTGCTCAGCCTGAGATGGGATTCCTGCAGCCTGGAGGTGGCATTTTGTTTACTGTGGCAGTTACATAGCTTCAGTTGATCTGCTCTGATCAGTAGCCCACCAGGTGCTTTTGACCTTTTGGGCTGCCACATACTGACCTGGTTATTGGCTCATGGTGTTATCTGTTGGGGTTTACTTCAGGGAACTGAGGTAGACTAATATTTCCAGGCAAGGTCAGTGACTTGCAAATAACCTTTTTTTGTGTGTGTGTGACGGGGTCTTACTCTTGTCACCCAGGCTGGAGTGCAATGGCGCAATCTTGGCTCACTGCAACCTCTGCCTCCTGGGTTCAAGCGATTCTCCTGCCTCAGCCTCCTGAGTAGCTGGGATCACAGGTGCCTGCCACCATGCCTGGCTAATTTTTGTACTTTTAGTAGAGACGGGGTTTCACCATGTTGACCAGGCTGGTCTCGAACTCCTGACCTCAGGTGATCTGCCCACCTCAGCCTCCCAAAGTGCTGGGATTACAGGTGTGCACTACCATGCCTGGCTAATTTTTGTACTTTTAGTAGAGACGGGGTTTCACCATGTTGACCAGGCTGGTCTCAAACTCCTGACCTCAGGTGATCTGCCCACCTCGGTCTCCCAGAGTGCTGGGATTACAGGTGCGCACCACCATGCCTGGCTGATTTTTGTATTTTTTGTAGAGATGGGGTTTCATCACGTTGGCCAGGCTGGTCCCGAACACTTGAGCTCAAGCAATCTGCCTGCCTTGGCCTCCCAAAGTGCTGGGATTACAGGGATGAGCCACCACGCCTGGCCGCTAATTGTTTTTGTTTGTCTGTTTTGCTACCCTGTTTTTAACGAACAGATATTGGTATTTTAAATTTTTCAGTAATTAATGCTTTTACAACTCATAAGCATTATAAAAGATCTTAAAATGACAAGTTTACATAAAATTTTAACCCCCAAATTTACTAAACACTGTTTGTTGCTAGAAAACTGGCTTCTCTCATTTTTTTGTCTAGTTATTGGCATTTCAAGACCAGACTGGGCTACAAAGTGAGACCTCATCTCTACGAAAAATGAGCCAGGTGTGGTGGCGTACACCTGTGGTCCCAGCTACATAGGAGACAGAGGCAGGAGGATCAGTTGAGCCCAGGAGATCGAGGCTGCATTGCATCTTGGGTTACAGAGTGAGACCCTATCTCAAAAAAAAACAAAAACCACACACACACACAAACCCCAACATCAGTGGCTCACACCTGTGGTTCCAGCACTTTGGGAGGCTGAGGTGGGCGGATCGCCTGAAGTCGGAAGTTTGAGACCAGCCTGGCCAACATGGTAAAATCCTGTTACTATTAAAAATACAAAACTTAGCTGGACGTGGTGGCAGGTGCCTGTAATCCCAGCTACTCGGGAGGCTGAGGCAGGAGAATCGCTTGACCCAGGGAGGTGGAGGTTGCAGTGAGCCGAGATCACGCCACTGTACTCCAGCCTGGGCGACAAGAGTGAAACTCTGTCTCAAAAAAAAAAACCCAACATTTGTTATAGGTTACTTACCTTTAGTTAGATACCATATTGTCTCTTGACTATATCTAGGTTAAAAGATAAAAATTGATAGGTAAAAGGTAAGAAAGAATGCTGAGTAAGGCCCTCAGGGCAAGAAGATACTGTTGGTGGAGGGAGTCTATGGAATTGGGCCAAAAAATGGTCAACTCCACGGGAAAAGAAACAAGGATCGTATTTATATGTACAGGATAGAGAAATAAGAAATGATATTCTAGAAGTATAATTCAAAATTTAAAAACTTATTTTATGTGGCAAAAAAGGGAAACTGAAGTGATGTATTTAAAAAGGATGTGGAAAGTTCAGGTGAATGCTAAATTATAAATTCTTTATGGCAGTAATCCTATTTTGTTTTTAATATCTCTCTCACCTTTACCCTAGCATGCACTAACATACATAGTAAAATGTAACCATCCTGCATACATTGTTCTTTGCCAAAAAACCTGGGAATTCCTGTTATAGGCTAATATACCTATGAAGGATATGTGTGATTCAGAGGCAATATATTTTTTTTAATCCCTATGCTCACTGTAATAACCTTGATATATCTCTTAAAAGAACAGCCTGGCTGGGCGCAGTGGCTCACGCCTGTAATGCCAGCACTTTGGGAGGCCGAGGCAGGCAGATTGCTTGAGTTCAGGAGTTTGAGACCAGCCTGGGCAACAAGGCAAAACCCTTTCTCTACAAAAAATACAAAAATTAGCTGGGTATGGTAGCACATGCCTGTAGTCCTAGCTACTCAGGAGGCTGAGGTGGGAGGACCACTTGAGCCTGGGAAGTGGAGATTGCAGTAAGCTGAGACCGCGCCATTGCACTCCGGCCTGGGTCTCTGTCTCAAAAATAAATAAATAAATAAATAAATAAATAAATAACAACATCCTGTGTAGCCATAAAAAAGAATGAATTTGTGTCCTTTGCAGGGACATGGATGAAGCTGGAAGCCATCATTCTGAGCAAACAGGAACAGAAAACCAAACACTGCATGTTCTCACTCATAAGTGGGAGTTGAACAATGAGAACACATGGACCCAAGGAGGGGAGCATCAGACACGGGGGCCTGTTGGGGGTGTTGGAGGAAGGGGAGGGAGAGTATTAGGACAAATACCTAATGCATGTGGGGCTTAAAACCTAGATGATGGGTTGATAGGTGCAGCAAACCATACCTATGTAACAAACCTGCATGTTCTACACGTGTATCCCAGAACTTAAAGTAAAAAAAACAAAAAATAACATCCTGAAGCTGAGGCTGTATTTCCTCAGTTCACTGTCAGTGATTCATCTCTGGCCTTCCAGGGTTGGCTCTTTTTTTTTTGAGACGGAGTCTCGCTCTGTTGCCCAGGCTGGAGTGCAGTGCAGTGGCCGGATCTCAGCTCACTGCAAGCTCCGCCTCCCGGGTTTACACTATTCTCCCGCCTCAGCCTCCCGAGTAGCTGGGACTACAGACACCTGCCACCTCGCCCAGCTAGTTTTTTGTATTTTTTAGTGGTGACGGGATTTCACTGTGTTAGCCAGGATGGTCTCAATCTCCTGACCTCGTGATCCGCCTGTCTCGGCCGCCCAAAGTGCTGGGATTACAGGCTTGAGCCACCGTGCCCGGCCCAGGGTTGTTAGCTCTTGAGGCGAAAATCTGACAGCAGTCACAGTCTTAATCTTCTTCTTTTGTCTTCTTCCTTTGCTAGGATTCTGTCTACCTCTTTCCTGCACCAAATAGCTTCCTTTCTGTTTTTACTGTCTCACATATTTGTTTCCTTTTGAGTAGAGGATGGATGGGGTAGGGAATCTTCCCTAATTCAGAGACTTAGAGATTGAAAAGTATTGTCAATGGGCAGAAACTGTTGTTAGGACTATTAACAATATTTTCTTTTTGACTGCTATCGTGATGTCTCAGCCAATCCATAGAGGATATTATCTTGTTTGATAATGGAGCCTTTACTTTGTAACCAGCATATACTTAATACAGAACCCTAGCTAGAATTGTTAGGACCCCTGAAAGCATCTAGTCTATCTTTTATTCTACTACACCAAATCAGACAGTGCTTGACACAGAGTGGGTCTTCCATGAGTGTTTAAACATTGTCTTTGTAGCTACGGGGACCTGGATTTATATCCTGGTTTTGTCACTTAGCTGTGTCACTTTGTTCCCTCATTTATAAGATGGGGCTATAATTCCTATCTTTTTTTTTTTGTCTGAGACAGTGTCTCACTTTGTCGCCCAGGCTGAATTGCAGTGGCAGGATCGTGGCTCACTGCAGCCTCAACCTCCTAGGCTCAAGTGATCCTCTCATCTCAGCCCCTGAGTACCTGGGACTACAGGCGCATGCTACTATGCCTGGCTAATTTTTGTATTTTTTTGTAGAAATGGGGTTTTGCCATGTTGCCCAGGCTGGTCTCGAACTTCTGGGCTGAAGCATTCTGCCTGCCTAAGCCTCCCAAGGTGCTGGGATTACAAACATGAGTCACTGTGCCCGGCCTATAATTCCTATCTTTTAGAATTGGTATGAGGCTAACGTGAGAGAATGTGTTAAAAGCACCTACCACAGTGTCTGGCACATAGTAAGCCCATTTCCTTCTCCCTTTGAATAAATCAGTGTCCTTGAGAAGACTTCCTGCTCTCTCAGTCACCCATCCCTTCCCTGACAATCATCCACATTGGAACTCCTCCCAAAACTTAAGGCTTCTTCTTCCAACTTACTTATAGTTATTCTTCTACTCTTATTAGAGAGAACATTCTTCATAATTCATTATGGCTTATTTTTGTAATAAAATGAAAGCAGAAAGCTGTTATAAAAGGTTAATAATACGGAAGTATATAAAAGTTGAAAGGTAAAGTTTTCCCTCCTTTCTCTTTCCCGCTTCTCCATTCTAGACAAACTATTTTGTCTCTCTCAATCTAGTAAGTGGCAAAAGAATAAAATTCAGATTTCTACTTTTGTGTACATCAGTAGATACCTAGATGTTTGACTGTCCATTAGGTAGAATGCATAGAGACCATTCAGTATATTCTTATCAACTTGTCAATTACCTAATCCATTGTCATTTGAGATAGAGAGAAGAGAGTTCAGATCCTTAAAGTCTTCATGCTTATGAACTGAGAATCAGAGCTAAAACCTTTGCTTTGGGTGTTTGGAATTATAAATATTCTTCTACTTTTAACATGATGGTCTCATGCTTTCTGTGGCTTCTGAGGGCTATGATTGTGATTATGTTTTTTCTAAGTCTTATATCTGGCCTGAGTTACACACTGATGCTTTTACTAGGTAGGGAGATGAGCTTGTATCCATTCAATGTTGACTACTGGGATAAAACTCTGTTTTGCCTTCACATTGATCCCAGTTTCTTTGAGGCATGTTGTAACCTAGAAACATGTTATAGCTGTTTGGTTGCAGCTCCCCCTTGGAAGGTATATGTACCACCAAGAGTCAAGGTATTTTATTTTCTTTTTTTTTTTTGAGATGGTGTCTCACTCTGTCACCCAGGCTGGAGTGCAGTGGCAGGATCTCGGCTCACTGCAACCTCTGCCTCCTAGGTTCAAGCGATTCTCCTGCCTCAGCCTCCTGAGTAACTGGGATTACAGGTGCCTGCCACCGTGCCTGGTTAATTTTTGTATTTTTAGTAAAGATAAGGTTTCAGTATGTTGGCCAGGCTGGTCTCAAACTCCTGACCTTAAGTGATTCACCCGCCTTGGCCTCCCAAAGTGCTGGGATTACAGGCTTAAGAGTGATGTTTCAGGGAACTATTTAGAAATGATAAAGAATCAGCCCTGTGTGAAAACAAACAGGAGAAACCTTTCAAATGCCCAGTGAGAATGTCATGAGAGGAGAACTGGAAGTAAAGATAGCTAGAATATGGGGACAAGGATAGAGGTCAAGGGTGTGCAAGGACAGGACAGTTATTAATATATAGTTGCATACTTTTCTATGTGATGTGAACCTGAGGCTTCAGAACTCTAGAGAAAGCAAAGACACCTGCTACCTACCAACTTTAGCCTGTGTACATAACTGTTTTCTGGGTTTTTTATTTGTATGTTTGTTTATACTTTAGAAATAGGGTCTCATTCTGTTGTTCAGGCTAGAGTACAGGAACGTGATCATGGCTCACTGTGACCTCAACTTCCTGGGCTCAAGGGATCTTCCTGCCTCAGCCTTCCGAGTAGCTGGGACTATAGGTGTTTGTCACCATACCCGGCTAATTTGTTTTATTTTTTTGTAGAGATGGAGTCTCGCCATATTGCCCAGGGTGGTCTCGAACTCCTGGGCTCAAGGGGATCCTCCAGCCTCAGCCTTACAAAGTGCTGGGGTTACAGGCGTGAGTCACTGTGCCAGGCCACTGTTTTCTGTTTGAATTAGCAGTTAGTATAATCATCCTTTGTTATAATAGAGTTTTAGTAATGTGCCATGAGCTACAGAGTAGGGATTCTTCACCTATAAGAGTCAGTACTCTTAGGAAGGGGTCAGCCTTCTCCAGTGATTGAGTGATTACTTCTTGGCATTTAAAATAGCGTCACTGGCTGGGCACAGTGGCACATGCCTATAATCCTAGCACTTTGGGATGCCAAGGCAGGAGGATTGCTTGAGCTCAGGAGTTTTAAGACCAGCCTGGGCAACATAGTGAGACTTTGTCTCTACAAAAAATTTAAAAATAAATAAAGTAGGCCAGGCGCGGTGGCTCAAGCCTGTAATCCCAGCACTTTGGGAGGCCGAGATGGGCGGATCACGAGGTCAGGAGATCGAGACCATCCTGGCTAACACGTTGAAACCCCGTCTCTACTAAAAAAAATACAAAAAACTAGCCGGGGGACGTGGCGGGCGCCTGTAGTCCCAGCTACTTGGGAGGCTGAGGCAGGAGAATGGCGTAAGCCCAGGAGGCGGAGCTTGCAGTGAGCTGAACTCTGGCCACTGCACTCCAGCCTGGGCGACAGAGCCAGACTCTGTCTCAAAAAAAAAGTAAAATAAATTAAATAAATAAATAAATAAAATAAAATAAAATAGTGTTATTTTACACTTTATACCCAAAACAAAACCAAAGAAGTATATTCTGGTGTTTGTAGAGTAGCAAGCTCCTTTCTATTGCATTTCCTTTTTTTTTTTTTTTTTTAAGATGGAATTTTGCTCTTGTTGCTCAGGCTGGAGTGCAATGGCATGATCTTGGCTTACCACAACCTCTGCCTCCTGGGTTCAAGTGATTCTCCTGCCTCAGCCTCACGAGTAGCTGGGATTACAGGCATGCGCCATCACCCCAGCTAAGTTTGTATTTTTAGTAGAGACGGAGTTTCTCCATGTTGGTTAGGCTGGTCTTGAACTCCAGACCTCAGGTGATCCACTTGCCTCGGCCTCCCAAAGTGCTGGGATTACGGGCATGAGCCACGGCGCCCAGCCTCTATTGCATTTCTTAATCCTACCAAGAAAATGGGTGGTAACAGATCAGCTTCTGTAAATTCCATGGATTTATGCAGAATGCATTCTACAAGAGAGATCTCTTTAGGAATTCACTGTGACTCAATATGGGAATTACGGGTTACTGTCATGATTCCTTGAGATTCTTTTTACTTGATTGAGTTAGGAGCAAAATGCTTACTCATTGCTTTATTCTTGGAGTAGAGGCAAATACGATTTCAGATAAATGTGTGGGATAAAATGTGTGGGATGAGAGTTGAAAGATAGAAGATTTTACATATTTTGAAAGTGGTTTTGAGCATCATTTCTTCATTAATTCATTCCATGTTTATTTATTGGATGCTTACTAAGTGCCAGACACTGTTCTAGGTGCTAAGAAGGGATATAGCCATCCATGAAACAGTCTGAGGTCAGACTTCCCTCTCAGGTGGCCATACTAAGACCCATAACAGCTCTGGCTCATCCTCTTTATATTAATTTTTATTTTTTCACTCCCTGTCTCCAGGAGACAGTGTTGGCTTCCTTTTTTGTTTATAACCGTCAGGCATGAGTCATCCCTTCACTGTGAGTATTGCAGAATCGCATATCACATTCCAGCCTAATTTGTACTGCTGCCAGGGTCTCTGCCAGCAGCTCTTTGCCTATCTTCTGACTGTCATGATACTCAGAGCAGTGACACCACCTGCATACGTTAGTCAACTGGGGAAGGGAGAAGAGAGAGCATAATACCTGTTTTCTATCCATTGTTGTTTAGTACAAGGTATATTTAGAAATGGGCAGCTTCTTTCTGGGTGCCAATATATCAGGCCATACTCTACCATTAGAAAGCCCGAAATCCATGGCCGGGCACAGTGGCTGATGCCTGTAATCCCAGCACTTTGGGAGGCCAAGGTGAGCAGATCACCTCAGGTTGGGAGTTTGAGACCAGCCTGACCAACATGGAGAAACCCCATCTCTACTAAAACAACAAAATTAGCCCAGCATGGTGGTGCATGCCTGTTAACCCCACTACTTGGGAGGCTGAGGCAGGAGAATCGCTTGAACCTGGGAGGCGGAGGTTGCAGTGAGCCAAGATTGTGCCATTGCACTCCAGCCTGGGCAACAAGAGTGAAACTCCGTCTCAAAAAAAAAGAAAAATTAAAAATAAAAATAAAGCCCAAAATCTTTTATTATTATTATTATTATTATTATTATTATTTTAGACAGTGTCTCACTCTGTTGCCCAGGCTAGAGTGCAGTGACGTGATCTCAGCTCACTGCAACCTCCGCCTCCTGGGTTCAAGTGATTCTCATTCCTCAGCCTCCCGAGTAGCTGAGATTACAGGCATGTGCCACCATGCCCAGCTAATTATTTATTTATTTATTTATTTTGAGACAGAGTCTCACTCTGTCACCCAGGCTGGAGTGCAATGGTGTGATCTCAGCTCACTGTAACCTCTGCCTCCCGGGTTCAAGTGATTCTTCTGCCTCAGCCTCAGCCTCCTGAGTAGCTGGGACTATAGGCTTATGCCACCACGCCCAGCTAATTCTTGTGTTTTTAGTAGAGACAGGGTTTCACCATATTGGCCAGGCTAATCTTGAACTCCTGACATTGTGATCCACCTGCCTCAGCCTCCCAAAGTGCTGGGATTACAGGCGTGAGCCACCGTGCCCAGCCTAATTTTTGTATTTTTAATAGAGACTGGTTTTGGCCATGTTGGCCAAGCTGGTCTCGAACTCCTGGCCTCAAGCAATCTGCCCACCTCAGCCTCCCAAGAGTGCTGGGATTACAGGCACAAGCCACTGTGCCTGGCTTCCAAAATCCATTTCTTTAATAATGAATTTACACCAACGAGCAAATAAAGTCAACTGGTCTCTTAAAAACAGTATTGGGCCAGGTGCAGTGGCTCACGCCTATGGTCCCAGCACTTTGGGAGGCTGGGGCGGGTGGATCACCTGAGGTCAGGAGTTTAAGACCAGCCTGGCTAACATGGCGAAACCCATCTCTACTAAAAAATACAAAAATTAGCTGGGCGTGGTAGCACATGCCTGTAATCCCAGCTACTCAGGAGGCTGAGGCAGGAGAATCACTTGAACCCAGGAGGCAGAGGTTGCAGTGAGCCGAGATCACACCACTGCACTCCAGCCTGGGTGATGAGTGAAACTCCATCTCAAAAAAAAACCAAAAACAAAAACAAAAACACCCAACCGTATTGGTCTTACAAATGGACGTGGTAGCTTTGGCTGATGTTTCTGTCGTGCACACAAAATGGTCCTTTGAGGAAAACCTGAAAATTTATTCTAGAATTTTGAGATAATCCATCAGAAAAAACAAGCAAACAAAATTCTTCCTGAAATTTCTAAACAGTACTTTGGTTTTGAATATTTAGGCTTTCCTTTCATAAGTTTGATTGGTTGATTTATGTCTTTTAAAAAATACGTATTTAGGGCAGCTTTGTAATATAAAAAACATTTGCACCTATAATTTTTGCTTTAATGTAACTGTTTTCTTTTCTTTTTTTCTTTTCTTTGTTTTTTTTTGAGACAGAGTCTCACTCTGTCACCCAAGCTGGAGTGCATGGTGTGATCTCAGTTCACTGCAGCCTCTGTCTCTTGGGTTCAAGCAATTCTCTTGCCTCAGCCTCCAGAGTAGCTGGAATTATAGGTTTGCACCACCATGTCAAGCTAATTTTTGTATTTTCAGTAGAAACGGGGTCCTCCATGTTGGCCAGGGTAGTCTTGAACTCCTGACCTCAAACGATCTGCCCACCCCAGCCTCCCAAAGTGCTGGAATTACAAGTGTGAGCCACCACACCCAGCCTAATGTAACTGTTTTCCTTTCTTGGGATTCTTTTTGGTCTTTATCTCATTGTTATATGTGATTATAATGTTGTCATTTATGCAGTTGTATGTTCTATTTTAAACCTTAAAATTTCTTACCAACTTTTTGAATATGCTTCACTGAAATGATTCATACTGTAGCATGTGTGACTCAGGGTAGTGAAAAGGGGTTTGTTTTGAATAGCAAGATGAGTATCAGACTAGTCTTCCAGCCAGAAAACATTCCATGCAACTTGAGACACAGATGAAACAGCAGATTTCTTCTTGGCTTCGGTTGGATGAAGAGTAGATTGACTTATGTAGTTTTGCTAAAATGACAAATGGTGAGATGCTAAAAGCACTTTGAGCTTTAGGGAGTTCAAAGTGGCCAGGCAAATTAAAGTTATGTGACCTGCCTGAGAAAATAGCACAGTTCTTTGTGAGAAAAGAAGGTGAGATATTTGTGCTTTGTTGGGAATAAAGAAGATTTTAAAAACTCAAACAAGGCTGGGCACAGTGGTTCACACTTGTAATCTCAGCAGTTTGGGAGGTCGAGGCACAGATCGTTTGAGCTCAGAAGTTCAAGATCAACCTGGGCAACATGGCAAAACCCCATCTCTACCAAAAAAAAAAAAGCCAAAAAAGAATGACAATTAGCTGGGCGTAGTGGCTCACACCTGTAGTATCAGCTACTCGGGAGGCTGAGATGGGCGGATCACTTGCGCCTGGGAGGTTGAGACTGCAGTGAACCTTTATTGCACCACTGCACTCCAGGCTGGGCAACAGCACGAGACCTTGTCTCAAACAAACAAACAAACAAACAAAAACTTATCAAAAAGACCTACTGCTCATGCTGGGTGTGGTGGCTCACACCTGTAATCCCAGCACTTTGGGAGTCTGAGGCAGGTGGATCAGTTGAGGTCAGCAGTTCAAGACCAGCCTGGCCAACATGGTGAAACCCCATCTCTACTAAAAACACAAAAATTAGCCTGGCGTGGTGGTGTGTGCCTGTAATCCCAGCTACTTGGGAGGCTGAGGCAGGAGAATCGCTTGAACCCAGGAGGCAGAGGTTGCAGTGAGCCGAGATCGTGCCATTGCACTCCAGTATGGGCGACAGACTGAGACTCCGTCTCAATCACTCAATCAATAAACCTACTGCTAAAATAGGGTAAGAAATAAAAACAGTATATTGATCTGAAAGAAACAAAATTGTGTATCTTTTAGAGTTCAAATAAAGTAAATATTCAACATCTGATAACTGTTAAGGGCACAAACTTGAGCATATTTGTGTTGAGTTCTTTTATAACTCTAAAATATGCTAGAATTCTGTGGAGGATTGATTCTGAGTTTGCAGACCCTTGAAGACATCAGGAGTCTATGTACCTACAATGGTAATATATTAATATGTGTGAGTCCCTAGTTAACAGTTTACACCTGGAATGCCAGGCAAACTAGACAATGTCAGAGACACAGAGGAACAACCTATGCAATGGATTGAAATGCAGTAGATGGACATACGCTCTTGTGTGTTTGGAACCTTCATGGGAAAGAAGTAGAACACAAAGTGGAAAGTGCAGACTAGGCAAAGGACCTGTGGAAGGTTTGTTCCTAAACCTCAAAGATCATTCTTTTTTTTTTTTTTAAATTGAGACAGAGTCTTGGTTTGTCGCCCAAGCTGGAGTGCAGTGGGGTGATCTCAGCTCACTGCAACCTCTGCCTCCCGGGTTCAAGCTGTTCTCCTGCCTCAGTCTCTGGAGTAGCTGGGACTACAGGTGCCTACCACCACACCCAGCTAATTTTTGTATTTTTAGTAGAGATGGGGTTTTGCCATGTTGGCAGGGCTGATCTCAAACTCCTGACCTCAAGCGATCCCCCTGCCTTGGCCTCCCAAAGGGCTGGGATTACAGGTGTGAGCCACTGTGCCCGGCCTCAAGATCATTCTCGAAACTCACTTTAGCAACTTGGGTATTTCAGTTAGGATTAGGTTCAATTGTGTGTAACAGATCATCAAAAAAACAAAACAAAAAAACCAAAACTCAGGAACTTAAAGGTAGAGTTTTTGGGTGTTTGTTTTTTTGCCTTACATAAAAGAAGTCTGAAGCTAGGTAACTGAGAGCTGGTGTGGCAGTTCTGTGATCACCAGAGACCTAGGCTCCCTCTTTCTTTTGGTGTCATCATCTTTAGTGCTGGCTTCCACCCTCAGGTTTGTGTTAGGGCTGCTGAGTGATGACTGCTGTTCTAGCTGTCACATCTGTGCTCCAAGCAGGAAAAAGGACAAGGCCAAAGGGCATATTTCCTGGTAGAATCCACCCCCTGTACACTAAAGGGCTTTCCTGGAAACCCCACCCACTTATTGGACACCCCTATCTGTAAAGGACATTGCCTTCCCCTATAACATGGAGACTAGATATTGGATAGGCAAACCTTGGTCTCTGCCTTACCAAGTGATCATATTCCTAAAGGTATTACTTAGACTTAGGTGGCTAAGACTTTGGGATACCTACAGACTCAGAATAGGACAGTAATAGTGTTTGGTGAACCTGGCTTTTAGTTTCCTACTTAATTGATTGATTCAACAGTATTTAGGACTTACCACATGCTAGGCACTGGAGCTACAAAGGTAAGCAAAATAGACCCAGTCCCTGCCCTCAAAGAGTTTACAGACCGATGGGGGAAAGAAGAGCTTTAAATAAGTGGATTATAAATATGTTGAACCTTAAGAAAAGGGAAGTGAAGTGTGCTTGGTTGGGACTGTGTGATAGGAAAGGCTCTATAAGGATATGTCATAACATATACATCGAGACTTAAAGGATGCTTAGGAGTTAGCCAGGTCAGAATGGCAGAGATGGAGGCATCAGAGGAGAGCAAGAGGGGGAGGAGTGCGCCAGGTCGACTCACTCCCAGTCTCATAGATTCCATTGCAATTCCTTTTTCTTCCATTATTTGTCTTAATTTTTCATCAGAGGGAATCGGTGGGAATGTCTAAGCAATAAAGGAAGGCAGAGACCAAAATTTTTTTTTAATCTGATGGCAAAAGGGGTTGCCATCCTTTCTACTTCTTTGTTTTTTCACTCTCTCTAGATGAGTGCCTGCCTTCATAGGCTGCACCAGGGAGTGTTGGTAACTGAGGAAGGAGGTGGATCAATGGCTGGGGTACCGAAGTATTGTTCCACTGTAGATCAGGATTTTGGTCTCAGTGTGGGACTTTGGGGAGGCAAGTATTGGTTCTGACCTAAGGTGCTGATATGACCCCCTTCCCCTTCCAGGAAGTAGACGTTGTGGTAGCACCATGCCAAGGCCTCCGGCCCACAGTGGATGTTCTGGGTGACTTGGTGAATGATTTCTTGCCTGTGATAACCTATGCACTCCACAAAGATGAACTCTCTGAGAGGGATGAGCAAGAGCTTCAGGAAATCCGAAAGTATTTCTCCTTTCCTGTATTCTTTTTCAAAGTGTCGAAACTGGGCTCAGAGATAACAGACTCCTCAACCAGGAGAACGGAGAGTGAAAGATCACTGCTTTATCGCCAGCTAATTGACCTGGGCTATCTGAGCAGCAGTCACTGGAACTGCGGGACTCCTGGCCAGGATACTAAAGCTCAGAGCGTATTGGTAGAACAGAGTGAAAAGCTGAGACACTTGAGCACATTTTCTCACCAGGTGTTACAGACTCGCCTGGTGGACGCAGCCAAGGCCCTGAACCTGGTGCATTGCCACTGCCTTGACATCTTTATTAACCAGGCATTTGACATGCAGCGGGACCTGCAGATCACTCCCAAACGTCTGGAATATACTCGAAAAAAGGAGAATGAGTTGTACGAATCATTGATGAATATTGCCAACCGAAAGCAGGAGGAAATGAAGGATATGATTGTTGAGACACTTAATACCATGAAGGAGGAACTTCTGGATGATGCTGCTAACATGGAGTTTAAAGGTAGGTCCCAGAGAGCTTGCTGGGGTGCTGGCATGCAAAGAGTCTCTAACCATTTTCTAGCCGGAAATTAAGAACGTTAATTCTTCAGGTTGAAGGAATCTCAGGGTAACTTCATGCACCCCACTGTTACCAGCAGGAGCCCACTATTTAGCCAAGGTGGCCTCTCTTGCTCTCAAAGATCATCGTGGAAGATTCCACCCTCATTCCTTCCCAAGAACATTAGCTCAACTTTTGGTAAATTCATCCTAATAGTTCCCTCATCTCCACTTTCTGCCTGTACCCCCTCAACTCCTAATGGAGCTGGAGAAGAGCTGCTTGGAGAATGTTAGTAAATTGTGCTTTAACCTTTGCTCCTGCAGTATAGCTCATGCCTCTTTATTGGTTCTTTTTGTCTCATGGTCTCATTTCCTTTCAGGCTGCTTCTGAAGCCCAAATCAGGAGGATTTCCCAAAGTTGTGATTTTAGCCTTTTGATAGTCCTATTCTTCACAAATGGCAACTAACAAAATTGGGTGAAAGTGATTGGTCAGGTCTTTGGGTGTCTGAGATGCTGCTGATTTTGTATACTGACTTCTGTATAAACCTCCTTGCAAGATTAAAATGATGGTTTACAGATTACCCTTTAGAGTCTCAGTTGTGGGTATCCTAATCCCTTGGGAGGCTTTCTGAAAATACAGATGCTCAAGACCACTAAAGATCACTGCAGACTTACTCAGGATTTCTGACATGGGACCCAGCATCAGTTTTTTTTGTTTTTTTTTTTTTTGAGACGCAGTCTCGCTCTGTTGCTCAGGCTGGAGTGCAGCAGTGCGATCTCGGTTCACTGCAACCTCCACCTCCTGGGTTCAAGCAATTCCCCTGCCTCAGCCTCCCAAGTAACTGGGATTACAGGCATGCACCACTATGCCTGGCTAAATTTTTTTTGTATTTTAGTAGAGACAGGGTTTCATCATGTTGGCCAGGACAGTCTTGATCTCTTGACCTCGTAATCCGCCCACCTTGGCCTCCCAAAGTGTTGGGTGTCGTGAGCCACCACGCCTGGCTGTGATTAATCTTCTTGCATATTCGATACCTACCTGTGCTTTTCTATTCTGTCTCCTTAAGTCTAACTGAACTATTGTTATCTAACTGATCTCCCTGACTTCTTTCTCCAGTTCACCTTTACTGGCTCCCTACTTCTACAGACTAAGTTTAACTCCTGCACCTAGTATTAAAGACCTCCCAAAGCCTAGCCCTTACCGACTTTTCCAGTCTTATTTCCTCACTGTGCACTTTCCTGTATTTTCTATGTCAATTGGTCTTAACTTCTTTCTGTCCTCCGTACGCTCCCTTTACTTTTTCTTTGATAACACCCTGCCTTAAACCTGGAATGTCTTTGATTTGTCTGTGAACTTCCAGATCCTACCTACCCATCAGGGCCTGTCTCCCAAATGCCATTTTTCATGAAGTCTTCTTTAATTTTCTCCTTCTTATTTTTTATTTTTTATTTTTGGGACAGCTTCTTGCTCTGCCATCCAGACTGGAGTGCAGTAGTGCAGTCGTGGCTCACTGCAGCCTCAATCTCCTGGGCTTAAACAATCCTCCTGCCTCAGCCCCCTGCATACCTGGGACTACAGGCACATGCCACCACACCAGCTAATTTTTTATATTTTTTTAAAGACAGGAGTTTCACCATGTTGGCCAAGTTGGTCTTGAACTCCTGGGCTCAAGCAATCCTCCCACCTCAGCCTCCCAAAAGGTGCTGGGATTATAGGCATGAGCCACCACACCTAGCCCTGCTTTAATTTTCTTAGCTAATAACAATTGCAGTCATTTGAAATCCCATAGCATTCCATCTGTAACTTATTTCTGGCATATTTCACTTTCTGTCTTTTATTATAGTTATTTATATACTGCTGACTACTTCCTAAAATCCTAGAGTTGAAGGAGGATAGGATCTGGGTCTTATTCATCATCACATTCCTTGCAGCAAATAACACAGACTCTTTTATACAGTACATATTTGGAGAATCAATGAGTGTGTGAATGATGGTATCTAGTTTAAGTTACACTTATAAATACAAAGGAAGTATGGTTGACTTTAGCAAGCATAGGTTGCCTGATTTCTTATAGTCATTCTAAAGATGAACGGAGATACCTCTTTGGTGAATTCCCCACTACAGAGAGGAGTTGTTGAGAAGTGTTACTTGCAGTGGAAATCTTAGGAAGTCTTCTTAATATTTGATTAAAGACAACAAAGCATCACTGCCAGCATCATGTTACACAGAATGAAGGGAGGTCAGGACAGCTAGGTTGGGCAGACAGTAAAGTATTCGATTGTTCTTACTGCTTTCTGGGTATCCTTGAAACAATAAGAAGATTTAGAAGCAAGCTAGCACATATCCTATGGAGCCAGATTTTTTTTTTTTTTTTTTCTGCAGAGACGAGGTCTTGCTATATTGCCCAGGCCTGTAGCGATCCTCCCACCTCAGCCCCCACAAAGTGCTAGGATTATAGGTATAAGCCATCACGCCCAACGTGGAGCCAGATTACTATTACTGTTTGTTTTTAAATAAAGACAATGCATATGTGCTAGGTATCTTGATATTCACACTTTATAAAATTTATTTTGAAGATAAAACCTATATGTATGGTACTTAATTCAGAGTTATAAAGACACCATCCCCCAGCCACCCAGTTCTTCTCCATATGTTCTTCTGCACTTGTCTTTTTCATTTAGTATGTGTCTTAGAGGGCATTCTATAAATATTCATACAAATTTGTCTTCTTCTAATGGATATGCCTGAATTTATTGAACTATTCTCTCATTGATGGACATTTAAGCTGTTTGTTTTTGTTTTTTAATTTTTTTTTTTTTTTTGATAGAAGGTCTTGTTCTGTCGCCCAGGCTGGAGTGCGGAGGCCTAATCTAGTCTCACTGCAACCTCCGCCTCCCGGATTCAAGGAATCCTCCCACCTCAGCCTCCCTAGTAGCTGGGTCTAAAGGTGTGCGCCACTACACTCGGCTAATTTTTGTATTTTTAGTAGAGACAGGGTTTCACCATGTTGGCCAGGCTTATCTGTTTATTTTTTATTTTTTATTTTCTCTTCCGCTAATACAAACTGTACTGCATTAATCATCATTGTACATTGTACATATATGTCTTGGGACTTGTAAGGGTGTATTTCAACAAAAAGAATTCCTAGAAGCAAAATAATTAGATCAAAGGATATGTAGATTTTTCTTGGTTGGTTGAACATTTTAATAGATGTTGCCAAATTTCCTCTGAAGAAGTGGCAC
Organism: Theropithecus gelada; assembly: GCF_003255815.1. NCBI lineage: Eukaryota > Metazoa > Chordata > Mammalia > Primates > Cercopithecidae > Theropithecus > Theropithecus gelada. The sequence continues at coordinate 160,464,112 of NC_037668.1, forward strand.
CAATTTAAATTTCCACCGGTAGACATGAGAGTGCCTTCTTAGGAGCACATCTTTTTTACAAGTAGTTTGGCTTCTCTTAAACTCTTCTGTCTTCTGATTTACAATATTAATAGATGTTCTAATCCTAAGAGATAGTGTAGCATGGTGGGGACAATTGAGTTTTACTTTTTATTTATCTAGTAATTGATTAGAATAAAATTCCTGGCCGGGCGCAGTGGCACACGCCTGTAATCTCAGCACTTTGGGAGGCCAAGGTGAGCAGATCACCTGAGGTCAGGAGTTCAAGACCAGCCTGGCCAACATGGTGAAACCCCCATCTCTACTAAAAATACAAAACTTAGCCGGGCGTGGTGGTGGGCATCTGTAATCCCAGGTACTTGGGAGGCTAAGGCACAAGAATCACTTGAACCCAGGAGGCGGAGATTGCAGTGAGCCGAGATCGTGCCACTGCACTCCAGCCTGGGCGATAAAGCTAAACTCAGTCTCAAAACAACAAAACAAAACATAGAATAAAATTCCCGACTCTTGGATTTTTCTCATTAATATGCTAGGGAGTGTGAAATTTTGCAGAGATCATAGGATTTGGAATGAGCACTGGGTTCAAATGCTGACTGTATTACTTCCTAACTAACTGTACTATCCCCTTCCCATGTCTACTTTGTTCTCTCTTTGAGGCTGTTTCTTGATCTATAATAACCATCTAACAAAGTTATTGTGAAGGTGAAATTAGATTACATGTGTAAAATCCTTATTTTAGTGCCTTTCAAATAGTTTGCACTTATAAATGTTGTTCCTCCCTTCCTATAAATGTGACGTAAAAGCTAACAAAACCCACAGTCTCATTCTAGACTTAATTGCTTCTTTTTTTTTTTTTTTTTTTGAGACAAGGTCTCACTCCCATCACCCAGGCTGGAGTGCAGTGGCACAATCACAGCTTATTGTAGCCTCTACCTCCTAGGTTCAAGCTATCCTCCCGCCTGCCTCATCTTTTTACTTTTTGTAGAGATGAGGTCTCACTGTGTTACCCAAGCCCATCTTGAACTCCTGGGCTCAAGCAATCCTCCTGCCTCGGCCTCCCAAAGTGCTGGAATTATAGGCATGAGTCACTGCACCTGGCCTTAATTGCTTCTTCTCAGGATCTTAGCTGGCTTAAGTAGTTGAGGGTTATGTGACCCCTGATCATTGTGAGAGTCAGACTTCATCAACGAGTCATGTCTTTTTGCAGCCATCATCATCACGGTAGTTCCATGATTCCAATTTGGGAGATGAGTTTATTTGGTGTGTCTGCCCCTTCTTCCTCACAACTCATTAGCTTATTTCTCTGCCTCCATAGATGTCATTGTCCCTGAGAATGGAGAACCAGTGGGCACCAGAGAGATCAAATGCTGCATCCGACAGATCCAGGAACTCATCATCTCCCGACTAAATCAGGCAGTGGCTAATAAGCTGATCAGCTCAGTGGATTACCTGAGGGAGAGCTTCGTCGGAACCCTGGAACGATGTCTGCAGAGCCTGGAGAAGTCTCAGGATGTCTCAGTTCACATCACCAGTAATTATCTCAAACAGGTAGAAAAAGAATGATTTTTTTAAGACATCGTGTCATAGATAGCACATGAAACAATCTGCACAAACCCACGCTTCAAGTTAGGCAAGAATTTCCCTTTCAGCTTCTTGAGAATCTTGTTTGAATTTTATTTTGTTTTCCTGTCACATGACCACTGCCTGTAGGAGATGTTGGTGAGCTGTAAAATTGCAGTTAAGTTGACGAATATAGGCCAGGCACAGTGACTCATGCCTATGATTCCAGCACTCTGGGAGGCTGAGGCGGGTGGATCACCTGAGGTTGGGAGTTCGAGACCAACCTGACCAACATGGAGAAACCCCATCTCTACTAAAAAAAACAAAATTAGCCCAGCATGGCGGTGCATGCCTGTAATCCCAGCTACTTGGGAGCTGAGGCAGGAGGATTGCTTGAACCTGGGAGGCAGAGGTTTCGCTGAGCAAGATCGCGCCATTGCACTCCAGCCTGGGTGACAAAAGTGAAACTCTGTCTTTGAAAAAAAAAAAAAAGTTGATGAATATAAAGATGAGGGAGAAGGGGCTAGATAGTTAGTCACAAAATAAATAATCAGCTTAAGTTGACTCTGCATATATATTGAGGGATAAATTTGGAAACCCTGAGTCTGGACTGTATTCTTGAAATAAATATCATTTATTGCATTTTTGAAATAGCCACAGTACTGAGGGCATGTTTTCTTTGGTGGTGTCTCTTTCAGATCTTAAATGCTGCCTATCATGTTGAAGTCACGTTTCACTCAGGGTCGTCAGTTACAAGGATGCTGTGGGAGCAAATCAAGCAGGTAGGGATTATTACTTAGAGCAAGATTTCTAAGCCCCTAGTTGGCTCAGATGAATCCTAGTGATCCCAATAGGAAACAGATATCTAGGATCTTCTGTTAAGGCAGGATGGCCATTTGTTCTGGTTTGTCTGCCTGGGAGAATTCTGATTTATGCCTATTCTCAAATAATTATTAACATTGTTACCTTGAACTCTCAGAAGTTTTGGGTTTAAATGATTTTTATGTTGGGTGTTCTTTGTGAACAATGGAAAAATAGAAAAAAAAGATAAATGATATTTCATGGAGCCGCAAGACTCTACCACACTAGCTTCTTCATATTTCTTTTTCCCAGCCTAAATCTTTTCTCAGAACTAGGCTTTGTTGTTGCCGGAGGCTGTGAATGTGGTTTCTGTTCTGGAATTTGATCTGGCTCTTATGTAGAGTTATTTACTGACTTCAGAAAGATTATCAGGCACTCCCTGGCACTGAATGTAATATATTGAGGGTTTGTGAGCATGTAAACTAGGCCTGGTGTTCTTTGATGCTTTCTTTGGGCTAGGACCTGATTTTGAGGTAGATGGAATTGGAAAGGCACTTTAGACTTCATATGGCTCCCATCTTATGAGCCTGCTCCTATTGAATGGGTAACCCAGAAAAGGAAGGACACTGGATCTTTGTAGTGGTTCTTGTCTCTCATTCTTCGGTGATCTCGCTGTCCTCATCCTGGTAGATCATCCAGCGCATCACATGGGTGAGCCCACCTGCCATCACTCTGGAATGGAAGAGGAAGGTGGCCCAGGAAGCCATTGAGAGCCTCAGCGCCTCCAAATTGGCCAAGAGCATTTGCAGCCAATTCCGGACTCGGCTCAATAGTTCCCACGAGGCTTTTGCAGCCTCTTTGCGGCAGGTTGGTATGTAGGAAAGGAGCTATAACTGGATCAAGCAGAGAAGAGCCTCATCCAGATGGGAATATTTTGCTCTCTGTTCTTCGTGTGTATATGTGTGTGTGTGTGTGTGTGTGTGTGTGTATAAATCATCAGTATTTTTTCTTTCTAGCCTATTACGTTATAGGAAGTTTTTTCAATAAATTTTTCATGTGGATATTTTCCTAACTCTAGGGAGAATGGAGTGAGCTCAGTTAATTTCTCCCCATTTCACTGAGTGAGGCAAGAAAATACGAGTAGGAATTTTATATGTTTATATAGTATTTTAGCTAAGAACAAATGACAGAAGGTGATGACTTTCCAACTTCTATGTTATTTCATAAATGTTTGACATCTGATTGTCTGCTGGCGGGGGAGTGGGTGTGTCCAGGCACAGAGTGGATAGATGTGAGTATGCATCCAGGAGGAAAAGTTATTATTTATTGAGTCTACTCTGTGCCAGTCTCTGTGCTAAACATGTTACATGTATCTTGTTTAATTCTCACAATTATCTATATGAGGTAGATATCATTATCCCTGTATAACAGGTGAGGAAGTTGAAGCTAGGGACTTAAGTCATATGTACTTTTTCTGTTTCCCTCCCAGCTAGAAGCTGGCCACTCAGGCCGGTTAGAGAAAACTGAAGATCTATGGCTGAAGGTTCGGAAAGATCATGCCCCCCGCCTGGCCCGCCTTTCTCTGGAAAGCCGTTCTTTACAGGACGTCTTGCTTCATCGTGAGTCTGGTTTTCAAATAAACTGGAGGATGGTTCAGGATACCTGACATTCTTATGTCCAACGTCAGAGAATCCCAGTGTCTAAAGCTGCTTCTTTGCAAAACTGCCTAAACTCTTACTGATGGTTTTGAATTCCTAAAGTCTCATCCTGCTATTTATATAGTTCAAATAACATGACCAGGCCAGGTGTGGTGACTCACACCTGTAATCTTAGCATTTTGGGAGGCTGAGATTGGTGGATTGCCTGAGCTCAGAAGTTCAAGACCAGCCTGGGCAATATGGCAAGACCCCGTATCTACTAAAAATACAAAAATTAGCTGGGCGTGGTGGCACTTGCCTGTAACCCCAGCTACTCGGGAGGCTGAGGCAGAAGAATCACTTGAACCCAGGAGGTACAGGTTGTAATGAGCCAAGATCATACCACTGCACTGCAGCCTGGGTGACAGAGCAAGACTCTGTCTCCAAAAAAAAAAAAAAAGAAACCACTACATAACCAAAGTTTATTTGAATTAAACCAGTTAGATTACTTTCTACTGGGTTAGAATGACACCAGAATTTTATCCCTGGGCATGATTACAGCTTCCTGACCCTAAAGGCAGGTTCACAGTGAAGAATGTTACAGGGCCGGCATGGTGGCTTGTGGTGTAATCCCAATACTTTGGGAAGCCACACTGGGTGGATCGCTTGAGCCCAGGAGTTTGGGACCACCCTGGACAACATGGCAAAACCACGTCTCTACCAAAACTACAAAAATTAGCCATGCATGGTGGCGCATGCCTGTAATCCCAACTACTTGGGAGCCTGAGGCAGAATAATCGCTTGAACCCAGGAGCCAGAGGTTGCAGTGAGCAGAGATCATGCCACTGCACTCCTGCTGGGTGACAGAACAAGACTCTGTCTCAAAAAAAAAAGAATCTTACAGAGGTTGCCCACCAAGTTCCCATCCCTCCTGCCTTATCTCTGTCTCTGTACCTTATAGGTAAACCTAAACTGGGACAGGAACTGGGCCGGGGCCAGTATGGTGTGGTGTACCTGTGTGACAACTGGGGAGGACACTTCCCTTGTGCCCTCAAATCAGTTGTCCCTCCAGATGAGAAGCACTGGAATGATCTGGCTTTGGAATTTCACTACATGAGGTGGGTCCTGGTCTCATTCATCTCTACAAGAAAGATCCAGAGGAGAATCTAGAAGCCTGGTTTAGATTTTGTACCAAGAGCTACAGCATGGCCTCTCTGTATTTAGGTTTCTGTGTCTAACAGACATGTGCTCCCTTTCAGGCCTTTACTGTCTTTGCTTGCTCTTTCCCCACCATCCTAATTTCTCAGACTCATCATTCCATTTAACTTTTCTTCTTTAGTCCTTAAGCCTTATCAGTTTTTAGAATCCAGGATTCTTCATCCTTGTTGAAGAGGCCATGCTCTGTCTGCACTAAGGGCTCTGTCTACACTGAGGGCTCCATCTGCACTGAGGGCCATTACCTCTGGACCTGTCCTAAGCATGGTCTGGAAATTCTTGTCTCCTACATTCTGGCATGGCATGCAGGATTAGAGCCCAAGTCTTGTAGCCCAGACCTCTCTTCTTCCCACCAGGTCTCTGCCGAAGCATGAGCGATTGGTGGATCTCCATGGTTCAGTCATTGACTACAACTATGGTGGTGGCTCCAGCATTGCTGTGCTCCTCATTATGGAGCGGCTACACCGGGATCTCTACACAGGGCTGAAGGTAAGGAGAGAGCAAGATCCAGCTGGCAGCCAAATCCACAGGTTCCTTTCTGGCCTCTCATCCTCTCCTGTTTATTCAGAGCTTTTAGCTTTCATCAGAGACTGTTGGAGTAATTAGGCTTTATTTCACTTATTTCCAAAAACCCTTAAAGATTTCTCAGCTGGGCATGATGGCTCACGCCTGTAATCCCAGCACTTGGGGAGGCAAGGTGGGAGGATCACTTGAGTCCAGGAGTTTGAGACCAGTCTGGGCAACAGAGGGAGACCTCATCTCTATAAAAAATTTAAAAGTTAGCTGAGTGTGGTGGCTCATACCTGTAGTCCCAGCTACTCGAGGGGACTGAGGTAGGAGGATCCCTTGCACTTAGGAGGTCAAGACTGCAATGAGCTATGATCATGCCACTGCACCCTAGCCTGGGTGACAGAGCAAGACCCTGTCTCTAAAAATAAAAATAAATTTAAAGATTTCTCAGAACCTATTTTCACCCCATTATATACCCAGAATATTGCCATTCACCACTCGGACCCCTGTGGTGGTAGTAAAAATCTAAACTCCTTAGAAGAGCAGTACAGCTTCCTGTAACTCTGCTCTTCTTTCTCACTTTTGCTGTAAGAGGATAAAGCTAGTTTTTGTTGTTTAGTCAATGGATATTTATTAGTGACTGCTTTGTACAAGGTCCAGCATTAAGCATCATTAGAGGATATCAGAAGGTATAATTGATAGGCGCTATTAAGAGAATTGTAGTCAGTGACCATTTCAGGAAGACGTGGAGTTTGAGTTTGACAAATATACCACGATGGGTAGAATTTGGGCAGTTGGAAGGAAGAGGCCATAGCAGGGGGAAGGGACAGCTTAATGCCTAGAGCATTCGAAGGCTGGTAAGGACACTGGGCACATTGGAGCAGCTGGTTCGTTTTGGGAATCAGGAGACATAATGTGCAAAGAGATGTTGGGAACAAATTACATAAGACCCAAAATGTTAAGAATTTCCATAGAATTCAAATTCTGTTATAGACTATGAGAAGCTACTGAAGGATTTTATTTGAGTGAAGGTGAAACCCTCAGTTGGATGTTGAGTTGCCCTTATCTAAACCACCAAGAGAGAATTAGAGAGGTTTCTTTTGTCTGTTCCCTACATAGGAGCTGAGTAGAAGGAGAGAAAAGCTGACCTCAGAGTCTCTGAGTAGATCCCTTCTCACAGATTCCTCTTGGACCAATTTATATGGAGGCTTCCAGAAGTAGGGCAGAGGAAACCTTAGAAATGCTTCCCGGAGTCTTGAGGAATCAATATGATGAAGAAAATGACTCTCCAAGCAGCTTTCCCTCCTCATTTCAGAGGAGTTAAGCATTGTCTGATGCATCTCCACAAGTGAACTAGAGAATGTCCTTTGAACTTTTGAATGAGTGATGTGACATTTTCCAGTATTCAGGAGACCCTGAATTGAAGTAATATGAGTGACTTTGGTATTTGAATCCATAAAACCAAACCTGGGCTAACCAGGCCTGTAAAGCAATGGAAGTAAATCTTCCTAAGGGACCTAGAAATAGTCACTTTGAGCCTCAAGGAGAGTTCCAGAATTTGTTCAAATGTTAGAAATGAGCTCATGCCTTAGTTGTTTGGTTCTATCTGCTAGTCACATTTGAGGTTATCCATTTGGCTTAACTGCAGCCTGCAAGGGATTTTATCTGGCTTTGTCTCCTTTACAGCTTGCTCTTCTTTACTTTTCTTCTACCTCCCTCTCCTAACTGCTTTTTTCTCCCCCCACCTGTTTTTTTTTTTTTTTTGAGACAGAGTCTTGCTCTGTCACCCAGGCTGGAGTGCAGTGGCACCATCTCAGCTCACTGCAACCTCTGCCTCCTGGGTTCAAGTGATTCTCCTGCCTCAGCCTCCCAAGTAGCTGGGATTACAGGCACCTGCCACCACATCCAGCTAATTCTTTTTTGTGTTTTTAGTAGAGACAGGATTTCACCATGTTTGCCAGGCTGGTCTCGAAATTCCTGACCTTGGCCTTCGTAAGTGCTGGGGTTATAAGTATGAGCCACTGTGCCTGGCTCTTCCCCCTTTTAAAAATGCACTTTTCTGTCCTCATGTGCCCAAGCATAGTCAGTTGAATCGAGGAGTTGCCTTATCATGACAAGCAAGCTCTTTTGTCTCCCCAAGGCTGGGCTGACCCTGGAGACACGTTTGCAGATAGCACTAGACGTGGTGGAAGGAATCCGCTTCCTGCACAGCCAGGGACTTGTCCATCGTGATATCAAACTGAAAAATGTGCTGGTAAGTAAGAGCTGTTTCCCCAAGATTATACTCTACCTCTGTGGCTGAGTGATTTTGGAGGGTACCTGTAAATGTAAGTTAGATCCCAAGAAAAGTCCTCACAGAAAGTGTATTAGTCCATTCTCACACAGCTAGTAAAGACATACCCAAGACTGGGTAATTTATAAAGGAAAGAGGTTTAATTGACTCACAGTTCCACAGGGCTGGAGAAGCCTCAGGGAATTTACAGTTATGGCAGAAGGGGAAGTAAACACATTCTTCTTCACATGGCAGCAACACGAAGAAGTAGTGAACAAAGGAGGGTAAAGCCCCTTACAGAACCATCAGATCTCGTTAGAACTCACTATCATGAGAAAAGCATGAGGGTGACTGCCCCTGTGATTAAATTACTTCTCACTGGGTCCCTCCCACAACACATGGGGATTATGGGAACTACAATTCAGGATGAGATTTGGGTGGGGACACAGCCAAACCATATCATTCTGCCCCTGGCCCCTCCCAGATCTCATGTCCTTGCATTTCAAAACACAATCATGCCTTCTCAACAGTTGTCCAAAGTCTTAACTCATTCTAGTATTAACCCAAAAGTCCAAGTCCAAAGTTTTATCTGAGACAAGGCAAGTCCCTTCCACCCATGAGCCTATAAAATCAAAAGCAAGTTAGTTACTTTCTACATACTATGAGGGTACAGGCATTGGATAAATACACCCATTCCAAATGGGAGAAATTGGCCAAAACAAAGGTGCTACAGGCCCATGCAAGTCTGAAATCCAATAGGGTAGTCATTAAATCCTGAAATTCCAAAATGATCTTCTTTGACTCCATGTCTCACATTCAGGGCACGCTGATGCAAGAGGTGGTCTCCTATGGCATTGGGCATCTTCACACCTGTGGCTTTGCAGGGTACAGCCCACTTCCTGGCTGCTTTCATGGGCTGGCGTTGAGTGTCTGTGGCTTTTCTAGGCACATGGTGCAAGTTGTGTATGGATCTACCATTCTGGGTTGTGGAAGACAGTGGCCTTCTTCTCACAGTTCCACTAGGCAGTGTCCCAGTAGGGACTTTCTGTGGGGGTTCCAACCCCACATATCCCTTCTGCACAGCCCTAACGGAGGTTCTCCATGGGGGCTTCACCCCTGCAGCAAACTTCTGCCTGGATATCCAGGCATTTTCATACATCCTCTGAAATCCAGGTGGAGATTCCCAAACCTCAACTCTTGATTTCTATGCACCTACAGGCCCAACACCACATGTAAGCTGCCAAGATTTGGGGCTTACACCCTCTGAAGCAATGGCCTGAGCTATGTGTTGGCCCCTTTTAGCCACAACTGGAACTGAAGCAGCTGGGATGCAGGGCACCATGTCCCAAGGCTGCATAGAGCAGGGGGCCCTGGGTCCAGCTCACAGAACCATTTTTCCCTCCTAGACCTCCAGGAGTCATAGGAGGGCCTGCTGTGAAGGTCTCTGACATGCCCTGGAGAAATTTTCCCCATTGTCTTGCTGGTTAACATTTGGCTCCTCATTACTTACGAAAATGTCTGTAGCGGGCTTGAATTTCTCCCCGGAAAATAGGTTTTCTTTTCTTTCTTTCTTTTTTCTGAGATGGAGTCTTGCTCTGTTGCCCAGGCTAGAGTGCAATGGCGCTATCTCAACTCACTGTAACCTCCACCTCCCAGGTTCAAGCAATTCTCCTGCCTCAGCCTCCCAAGTAGCTGGAATTACAGGCACTTGCCATCACGCTGGGCTAATTTTTGTATTTTTAGTAGAGACAGGGTTTTGCCATATTGGTCAGGCTGGTCTCCAACTCCTGACCTCAAGTGATCCGTCCACCTTGGCCTCCCAAAGTGCTGGGATTATAGGTGTGAGCCACTGTGCCCAGCCAGAAAATAGGTTTTCTTTTCTATGACATTGTTAGACTGCAAATTTTTCAAACTTTTATGCTCTGCCTCCTCTTCAACACTTTGCTGCTTAGAAATTTCTTCTGGGGTGGGCATGGTGGCTCACACCTGTAATCCCAGCACTTTGGGAGACCGAGGTGGGTGGATCACCTGAGGTCAGGAGTTTGAAGCAGCCTGGCCAACATGGTAAAACCCCATCTCTACTAAAAATAAAAAATTAGCCGGGTGTGGCACACACCTGTAGTCCCAGCTACTTGGGAGGCTGAGGCAGGAGAATTGCTTGAACCTGGGAGGTGGAGGTTGCAGTGAGCTGAGATTGCGCCACTACACTCCAGCCTGGGTGACAGAGCAAGACTCTGTCTCTAAATAAATAAATAAATAAATAAATAAATAAATAAATAAATAAATAAATAAATTTCTTCCACCAGATACCCTAAGTCATCTCTCTGAAGTTCAAAGTTCCACAGATCTCTAGGGCAGGGGTAAAATGCTTCCAGTCTCCTTGCATAGCAATAGTGACCTTTATTCCAGTTCCCAACAAGTTCCTCATTTCCATCTGAGACCACCTTACCCTGGACGTCATTGTCCATATCACTATCAGCATTTTGGTCAAAGCCATTCAACAAGTCTCTAGGAAGTTCCAAACTTTCTCACATTTTCCTGTCTTCTTCTGAGCCCTCCAAACTGTTCCAGCCTCTGCCTGTTACCCAGTTCCAAAGTCACTTCCACAATTTCATGTATCCTTACAGCAGCAGCCCACTCTTGGTACCAATTTACTGTGTTAGTCCATTCTCATGCTGCTAATAAAGACATACCCGAGACTAGGTAACTTATAAAGGAAAGAAGGTTAATTGACTCACAGTTCCGCAGGGCTGAAGAGGCCTCAGGAAGCTTACAATCATGGTGGAAGGAGAAGCAAACATGTCCTTCTTCACATAGTGGCAGCAAGGAGAAGTGCCGATCAAAAGGGGGAAAAGCCCCTTACCTCCCATCAGGTCCCTCCCATGACACACAGGGATTATGGGAGTTAGCAATTCAAGATGAAATTTGGATGGGGACAAACTGTATCAGAAAGTAGTAGAGTTAACAGCATGGTGAAAGATGGTATGTGAGATTTAAAGCTTAGGGAGGAGTTTTATCATAGACTCAGCTGATACTGTGTAAGGTTTTTTCCCCCTACACTGTTTTGAAAAATATTAAACTTATGGAAGAGGGGTACAATGAAGACCCATATACCCTTCACCCAAATTCATATTCTCTTTTCTCCAAAATGTGCACTCTCTCTTTCTCTCTATACATGCACACACACACACACACACACACACACACACGTGTGTATACTTTTTTGCTGAGCTATATGAAATTCAGTTACAAGGGCAGGCACAGTGGCTCATGCCTGTAATCCGAGCACTTTGGGAGGCCGAGGTGGGTGAATCACCTGAGGTCAGGAGTTCGAGACCAGCCTGGCCAACATGATAAAACCCTGTTTCTACCAAAAATACAAAAAAAAAAAAAAAAAAATTAGCCAGGCATGGTGGTGCATACCTGTAGTCCCAGCTACTGAGGAGGTTGAGGCAGGAGAATCACTTGATTCCGGGAGGCAGAGCTTGCAGTGAGCCAAGATTGTGCCCTGCACTCCAGCCTGGTGACAGAGTGAGACCCTGCCACAAAAAAAAAAAAAAAAAGTAACAGAAAACACTTTATTCCTAAGTACTTCGTCATGTATCTCCTAAGAAAAAGGATATCATTCTATATAATCAAAGTGTCATTATTATACCCAAGGAATTTAACATTGATACAATACTATTATTTAATATGTAATCTATAGTAACATTTTTCAGTTGTCCCAAATATGTTTAGTTGCCCTAAATATGGTATGTTTGTTTGTTTGATACAGGATCCAATCCAGGAAATATATAGTATATTTTGTTGTCATGTTTCTGTAGTCTCCTTTAATCTAGAATAGTCTTTCTGCCTTTGAGGAGTCTGGGCCTTGTTATTGCTTAAGGTTTAGTCAGAGATGTAGGATGAAGACTGAGATGGGTAAATGTACCTTAAATGGTGAGATGGTCATGAACTCACTAGTCCTGTAATTTGAATTGTAAAGAATCTTTTGATCTATTCCTCTTGAAAGTATACTGGCATGTCATTCAGTTGTTTCTGGCCATACTTAAATGATGTATGAAGATGACAGCAATTTAGGGGAAGGGAACTGTCTCCCTAAAATTGACAACCGAAACCTAAAGGCTGATCAATAGCCAAATTAGACAGACTTATTCTCTTCAACCTTTAGGAAAGGAAACTACAGGGACTTTAGGAAACTCTCCTCGGCTGACCAGAGGACCTCAACTTTCTGCTCTGGGGTCAGGAGGAGAGTCAGGCGCTGAAGTGTTTCCCTGGTGTCCTTCCATGGACCTGTACTTCCTCATTCTTCCAGGGTTTTTTAGGACCTTCATATGTACCAGGCACTGTGCTAAGCACTGGGGATATAAAGATGAAAACGGCAATCCCTGCCCTCATGTTGTTCATAGTATGGGGAAGAAGACAGTACAGGTTGAGTATTCCTAATCGAAAAATTACAAATCCAAAATGCTCCATGATCCGAAACTTTCTGAGCACTGACATGACCCTCAAAGAGAATGCTCACTGGAGCATTTTGGATTTTTAATTAGAGGTGTTGAATCAGCAAGTATAATGGATATATTCCAAAATCTAGAAAAAAAAAATGAAATTCAAAACACTTCTGGTTCCAAGCCTTTCAGATAAGGGATACTCAACCTGTAATGGAATGAACCTGGAGACAGGAAGGTTGGCGGCAGGATTTATGAAGTACAGTCATGCACTGCATAATGACATTTTGGTCAGTGAGACCACATATACAATGTAGTCCCATAAGATTATAATGGACTGGCTAGGTGTGGTGGATCACGCCTGTAATCCCAGCACTTAGGGAGGCCGAGGCAGGCGGATCACCTGAGGTCGGGAGTTTGAGACCAACCTGACCAACATGGAGAAACCCTGTCTATACTAAAAATACAAAATTAGCTGGGCGTGGTGGCGCATGCCTGTAATCCCAGCTACTTGGGAGGCTGAGGCAGGAGAATAGCTTGAACCCGGGAGGCAGAGATTGCAGTGAGCCGAGATCATGCCATTGCACTGCAGCCTGGGCATCAAGAGCGAAACTCCGTCTCAAAAAACAAAAATAAACAAAAAAGATTATAATGGACTAAAAAATTCCTATTGCCTAGTGATGACATAGCTGTTGTAATGTTGCAGCACAGTGCAATATACTTGTGCTGATGCTTGTGTAAACCTACTGATATAAAAGAATAGCACAATTATGTACAGTATATATTTGATAATAAACAGCTATGTTACTGGTTTATATATTTACTGTACTATGCTTTTTATCTTTTTAAACCTTTTAGATACTCTAAAAAGTATAGTACAGTAAATATATAAACCAGTAAGGATAGCCTCGGGCAGGACCTTAGGACGAACTCCAGAAGAAGGTGTTGCTATCATAGGAAGTGACAGCTCCATGTGTGTTATTGTCCATGAAGACCTTCCAGTGGGACAGGATGTGGAAGTGGAAGACAGTGATATAGCTGATCTTGACCCCATGCAGGCCTAGGCTAATATGTCTGTGTTTTAGTTCTTAGCAAAAAAGTTTTAAAAGCTAGGAGAAAAAAAAAAAAGAAAGCCTATAACCAGCCTAGACAACAGAGAAAGACCCCATCTCTACTAAAAATCAAAAAATTAGCCCGACATGATGGCATACAACCAACATAGTCTTTGCTGGTCAGGAAGCCGAGGTAGGAAAATCCCTTGAGCCCAGAAGTTCAAGGCTCCCTTGAGCTGTGATCGTGCCACTGCACTCCAGCCTGGACGACAGAGCACAACCCTGTCTCTTAAAAAAAAATATATATATATATATATTTGTACAGCTATACAATGTGTGTTGTAAGCTAAGTGTTTATTGCAAGAGTCAAAAAGCTTAAAAAATTAAAAAGTTTATAAAGTAAAATTACAGTAAGTAGAGGTTGATTTATTGAAGAAAAACTTTTAAAAATAAATATAGTGTAGCCTAAATATACAGTGTTTATAAAGCCTACAGTAGTGTACAGTAATGTCCTAGGCCTTCACATTCACTCACCACTCACTCACTGACTCACCCAGAGCAACTTCCACTTCTGCAAGCTCCATTCATTATAAATGCCCTCTACAGGTATACCATTTTTTATTTTTTATACCATATTCTTACTGTACCTTTTCTTGGTTTAAGTATGTTTAGATACACAAATACCGTTGTGTTACAGTTGCCTATGGTATTCAGTACAGTAACACACTGTACAGGTTTGTAGCCTAGTAGCAAAAGACCATACTATTAATATGTAGCCTAGGTGTGTAGCAAGTATACCATCTAGGTTTGTGTAAGCACAGTTTGGTGTTTGTACAAGGACAAAATCACCTGACCACTCATTTTTCAGAGCATAATCCTGTCCAGTGACACTACTTTGAGGTACCTACCTTTGAGCTTGGGTATGCAGCACTGCTGTGTGCAGGATCAGAAACAAGGTGACTCTTGCCCTGCTTTGTTGGCAGCTGGATAAGCAGAACCGTGCCAAGATCACTGACTTAGGATTCTGCAAGCCAGAGGCCATGATGTCAGGCAGCATTGTGGGGACACCAATCCATATGGCCCCTGAACTTTTCACAGGTAAGGCTGGAGGGCAGGCAGTGGGTCTGGGCAGGGTGTATTACTTTAATCCTGAGTGCTACCCCTTGAGCTCGTTTCCACAATCACTACTGGCAGGTCTGGCACAGGCAAGGGAGAAACCAGATCAGGGGAGACCTACCTAAGGCAAGTAGCAGGGAAAGTGAAGAGGTAGAGGAGTAAGAAAGAAAAAGTACAAATGGGAATCACCATTTGGACATCTCTCTGGGTTATTCGTGCCATAATTGCCATAATCAGCCAATTATTTAATCATAAAGTATTGATTGAATAACTCCTGTGTGATAGGAGTTGTCCTCTATCATTAAAGAACTTACAGTTGACATACAGATATATTGAGAGGTAAAATAGGAAGCAGTATAACACAACGTATGATTAAGTGCTAAATTAAGTGCTATATGATGTACTGTTGGTGTTTAGAGAAGAAATAAATGAAGTTGGAAATGTTTATTGGTTTTGTGATGAAGGTGAGATTTTGAGTAGAACTTGAGTCAGATCTGGGAAATTGGTAGGTGGGAAGGGAACTCATTTATTAAGTATATACCTTGAGTTAAGCAGTATGGGTAGGTTTTTCATATATTTTGTTTAGTTCTGTGATGATGATGGATTTTTATGTCCATTCAATGGATAAAGTTGAGACCAGACTGATGAAGAAACCTAATCCCAAAAACATTGAGCTAAAAGGTAATGGACCTGTGATTTAAGTCTAGGACTTTCTATCTCCATAGTACAACCCTGTAGCATAAAGGAGAGAAAATTCTGGAGGCTAAAGAAGGGGAAATGAAGAAAATCACAGAATAGAAATAAGCATGACAGGAAAGAAATCCATTTGGGGAACAGTAGCAAACAAGGTTGGAGATAAAATACATTGAGCTTGAAATTCCCACAGAAGAATCAAGGCTTGTTTGTGCAAGACTTAAGGAGCTACTGAGCTTTTGAGTAGGAGACAAAGGAAAATGTTGATGAAGATGAGCTTTAGCAACAGTAGGTAAAGATGATTTGGGAGGAACCAAGGTAAGACCAGATAGCTGGTCTTCTATGGTTGCCTCCATGATTAAGCTGGTGTTAGTGCGAAAACAAACAAATGTGAGAAATTTAGATTAATTCAGAGGAAGAGTGAACAAGATTTTGGTGCTAACTTGATATGGTTAGTGAACAGAAAAGAATGACTAAAAGATGACTGCAAGGTTTTGAGCCCAAGTGATGGGAATGATTGTTCCATTGCCAGCAAAGATGGAAAGGTAGTCATTAGTATTGGTAAGAGTTAAAATTAGCAATATATTTAAATTTCTTTCATTTAATGTATGAGTCTTCCCCCAGCCCTTCACTGGGTGATACATGTAAGGATTAGGTGTTAGTGAGACAGCTGTAGTAGTATTCAACATCTGAACTAAGTAGACAGTCTTCATTTTTCTTTCTGTAGATTTACTTAACAAAAAAAAAAAAAAAAAAATTTCGGCCAGGCACGGTGGTTCACGCCTGTAATCCCAGCACTTTGGGAGGCCAAGGCGGGTGGATCACTGAGGTCAGGAGTTCAAGACCAGCCTGACCAACATGGAGAAACCCCGTCTCTACTAAAAATACAAAATTAGCCGGGTGTGGTAGTGCCTGCCTGTAATCCCAACTACTTAGGAGGCTGAGGCAGGAGAATCACTTGAACCCAGGAGGCGGAGGTTGTGGTGAGCTGAGATCGCACTACTGCACTCTAGCCTGGGCAACAAGAGCAAAACTCTGTCTCAAAAAAAAAAAAAAAGAAGAAACTTTCTAATCCCACTACTGTTACTCTATTTTGGTTACTTCATACTTAAATTTCTTTTATTGTTTCTATTGCAGTCCACCCTATTGCTGTCAGAATCATCTTTCTAAAATATTATATTCTTCATGTCACCTCCTACTCTAAAACATAAATGACTTCCTGCTGCCCACTAAATCCAGACTCTTCTACCTGACTTTAAAAATTATTATATTCTGGTTTCAACATCCCTACCCACCTGTATTTCCAACTTTATTTCCTTAATTTTTTGTGATTAATCTTTTTGACTGTCCTAGCAGAATGACAGGCCTTATTTGCCTTCTCCTTTGTCAAGTTCTAGGCTTGGCTCTCTTCATATTGAGCTGTGACCTCCCAATGTCTTACTTGATTGTATTGTAAAATGGGCATTGTAAATGTGCCCTGCCCACCTGGCAGGGTTGTTATTGGGAGATAATAGATGTTAAAAGCTTTGGAAAAAGCCAACCCTCTACTGAGGCAAGATGGTGTGGATGCTGCTGCCTGACTGTCCGCGGCTCATTACGTTTCATCCTTTCTTGCCATCAGGGAAGTACGATAATTCCGTGGATGTCTACGCTTTTGGAATTCTTTTCTGGTATATCTGCTCAGGCTCTGTCAAGCTCCCTGAGGCATTTGAGAGGTGTGCTAGCAAAGACCATCTCTGGAACAATGTGCGGAGGGGTAAGAGCCACAAGTACTACCTTGTCCTAACTCCCCTGGCTAGCGCAGACTGAGCCCAGGCAATGTCACCCAGCCTCCTGTCATCCTATCTGGCCACTCCGTAGCAGGGCCATAGATACATTTAAACTGTCATGAATCCAGAAAACATATTTAAGTCAACCTTTGCTTCTAGTCAACTCTCTGTTGAACTATCTCAAAAAGCCTTTTTAAAAAAAATGTCCAATTCTTCAACTGCATATGCCAGTGTGTTCCAGTTTTTCTTTTCTTTTTCTTTCTTTCTTTTTTTTTAAAAATTATTCTTACTGTTAGGTTCTAACCTAGATGTTTGCAATTGAAGTCAAAACTCCTTGCATTCTTTAGTATTCTGAGCCCCACTGGGAATTCAGCCTTTGAGCTGGTCATGCCTCTTTGTATGTGCTGGGCCCCTCTCACTGTGGTCTTGTTTCCATGCTCCTTTCTCTAGGGGCTCGCCCAGAACGTCTTCCTGTGTTTGATGAGGAGTGCTGGCAGTTGATGGAAGCCTGTTGGGATGGTGACCCCTTGAAGAGGCCTCTCTTGGGCATTGTTCAGCCCATGCTCCAGGGCATCATGGATCGGCTCTGCAAGTCTAATTCTGAGCAGCCAAACAGAGGACTAGATGATTCTACTTGAAAGCAAAGACTTTTCTTTTTCACTCTCTAGTTCTTTCCTTCCCCCTCACCTTTTGGCCACGGGGAGAATTTGACATTTATTCACTATAGGACACACTCCCAAGGGAACTGGTGCTTGCTGGGAATCTTGAAACCTTCCCAGGCAGGGATGACTCCTGGACAGTGAAGAGTTGAATGACTGAGCATATTCAGCAGCTCACTGAAGCGCCAAGCTATTCCTTTAGCAAAAAAGTGTCTAAGATGTGTAAAAGCTGAGGAATGTGATGTTCTGGCCTCACAAATGAAAAAGAGGCAGATGTTACCATTGTCTATTCACTGTATATGCTTCCAAGACAACCAGCAGGACACTGCAGTGGCAATAGTGTTAAAAAGTCTCATTCTCATGATTTTTGGCTCTAGCTAGGAATAGTTTAGTCAGGACTCAGAAAATTTGAACTTAGTTCTGGGATTATGAAAACATGGGGACAAAAACAGTAACTTGTGGATATCTGGTTCCTGCTGTCTGTAGCCAGGGATCTCAGGCTGCAATGGTCAGAAGTCCCAGTGAGGGAGCTAGAAACAGAGCTATCTGTTCCTCATAGTGCCAATGTGTTTACATTTATAGGACCACATATCCCTGGTTTCTGGGGGAGGGTTTCACTGTTACATCACCAAAAGGCCCTGAAAAGATTTAAAAAAAAAAAAAAAAAAAAAAAGAGGCCGGGCTTGGTGGCTCATGCCTGTAATCCCAGCACTTTGGGAGGCTGAGGCGGGTGGATCATAAGGTCCAGAGTTCAAGAGCAGCCTGGCCAACATGGTGAAACCCTGTCTCTACTAAATATACAAAAAATTAGCTGGGCATAGTGATGCATGCCTGTAATCCTAGCTACTAGGGAGTCTGAGGCAGGAGAATTGCTTGAACCTGGGAGGCAGAGGTTGCAGTGAGCTGAGATCGTGCCACTGCACTTCAGCCTGGGCGACAGGGTGAGACTCTGTCTCAAAAAAAAAAAAAGAATGTGTGTGTATATGTATATACGTGTGTGTGTCTATATCTCTATATATAGACATACACACAGAAGTTATTGGATTTAGAGTTACTGCTAACCCCAGAACAGAATCTGTTCTTTTACCTTTGAGTCTTTTCTTTTGCTTACCTCTTTTTATCTCAAAGTGGGAAAGCTCCAGATAACATGGTACATAGGAGTGAGTGTCTGAGCAAAACCAACCCAGTGCGAAGTATTTGGGTGAGACCTGAGAGGTGGGAGATGATTGGAGGCCATGGCCTGTGTACAAACATACTGGAAGAAAACAAGCTTGTTTTTAAAACTTAACATAATCAGAAACTTTTCTTTTTTGTTTCAATCTAACATGTTGACGTTTTTAAAATTTGATCAGTGAGCTTTTTAACCAAGATTTCTCCTGCATTTTGTTCCTTCTTTTTACCTTATTTTAAATATAATCTGTTAGAAGAAAAAAAGAAGCAGACGAAAGAGAAAAACCCTCCTCTGGTAGTTCTGTGTGTGTGCCCCTCACCTGTGTGCTAGTGTCTGGGAAGTTTCCCTGAAAGGTGGGAGGCGGGTGGGTGGTCTTTTGGAGAGTTCCTCATGAAGTGTGCTTGAGGAAAGAAATTCTGATTCTAGGCAGAGGAAGGGAAACAATTTAAATATTGGTGCATCTCAGATGCACTTCTTCAAGCCTTCCTCAACCAAACTGATCCATTAGATTCAGAAAAACAGGTAGACAAGGAAGTAGACAGTGGAAGGGAGTAGTCTCCCTCCATCTGCCTAATCCCCAATAACTGTGGTCTGGCCCCTGTGTCCAGCCCCAGAGTTTGTAGAACAGGTCCCCAAGTAGGTGTATAAGATGAGTTGCAAATTAGCCGGGCATGGTGGTGCGGGCATGGTGGTGCGCGCCTGTAGTCCCAGCTACTCGGGAGTCTGAGGCAGGAGAATCGCTGGAACCCAGGATGTGGAGATTGTGGTGAGCCGAGATCGCGCCACTGCACTCCAGCCTGGGCAAGAGTGAGACTCCATCTCAAAAAAGAAAAAGAAAAGATGAGTCGCACATTTGCTGCTGGGATTTTCTAGGGTTGTTTATGACAAAATGACCATCTTTTAAATATTAATGGAGTATAAATGGAGTCTATAATGGGTCTTTCATATAACTTTTAACTCTTTAGCTATCCTGGGCTCTGATCATGATACGTTTGAGCATAGTAGCTCCCTAAACTCTTGCAGCCTTTCAGAAACTCCACGTAGTGCTAATAACCTTTTTACCTGCAAATGATAAAGTAACTGACTCAGTGTCTTTGGGCTCTGTAGGCTTTAGCCTTGTTTTGGTAGGATGTTCAGTATATTAGAATTTTTACCACCTATTTAGCTATACTTCAAGTACTCTATTCTCTGCACTAACTCACTTGTCCTTCTGGGAACTATGATGGGGCTTCAAGGGAGTCAGGTGTCAAGAGAGGAGGGGTAAGTACTCTCTACTTGCTGGAAAATCATTGTCTAAGTCTGTTGTGTATGAAATTTTAGGAAAAGTCTTATATAGTTCCCTTTCCAGACTGTCTTCTTTTGAGTCTAGCTATAATCATAAGTCTGTGCTTCCATTATGAAGGTCACATTCCTAGCATTCTTTGGAAGTCTTAGCTCATACTCCCATTCACATATGGGAGGTTAGATTTTTTTCGTCTACCCAGAGTCCCTTTTTAGTTTACCCCACGGCTTAGTCTGCAATCAGATGCCAGTTCTCTAGCAGATTCCCCAACAGTTTTTTCCCCAATGGGGAGGGTGGAAGGGAGGGACTAATGTAAGTAAGGAGATGAGTAGTTGTGTTACAGTTCATTTTCTTAAAAAAAGTATTTTGAGAAAAGGTGCAAAATATTCTTGAAAGTCTCTAGGCCAGCCAAAATCCATATATGGATATTTGGGGATGTTATTTAAATACTCAGCAGGCTGAGTGCAGGTATACGTGTGTATAGTGTGTGTATACTTTGCTTTTGTTTTATAACATTGTCAGCTAATTTTGGCTTCTTTGTTCCTTGGCATCCATTCTTATGATAAGTGATGGAATGCCATGAAACGTACTGTATTGTATATTACTTGGGAGGACACTAGGTTTTCAAAGAAGTCTGGCAGCACTTGGCTTATAGAGGGCCCAGCATGACCAAAGTCCTAAAGATTTTACCTCCCAGCTTTGGTTGTACATGTTCCCAAGTGGTGAGGTGAGATTGTGACTGGAGGAGGAAAAAGGATGACGTGAAAGGATGACCCTTATTGTGTTCTGTCCTTCTAATCAGCATAATTAGGGCAGCTTACCCCTGCATGAAAATGATGACCTGGCCATTTTTAATGGCCAGAGCTTGAAGTCTGGTCTCTCATTTTGTTTCAGAAATGAGGCCTTCCTGCAGAGCAGTCAGGAGAAATGGTGGAGCCTGGGACCCTGGAATGGCTGACCCTGGGCCTAGAGAGCTGATGGCAAGGGCTGTCTGGCACGGCTCATGTGGGTGGGGTTTCCCCAGGCATACCTTAGTTCCCTGATCCTCTGCAAAGAGTAGCTCATTGACTGAGCAAGCGCTTCACAGGAGGACTGTGCTGGTTGTTCCCAGACCAAAGAGAGTCACTTTTGACTCCATCAACTTCAAGGGGACAGAGCGTAGGCAGCAGCTTCTCCTAATTTTTAACACTAAAATTCAAGGAAGCAGTGGAGGAAAGAATGCATTACTACCACAGATAGAAATAGGGGACTCGTAGAACTCTTGACTAGTACCTGTCAGCTCTCAAGTGCATTTTTGTGTCTTTGCTTGAGCTGCCAAAGAAGGGTCACAAAGTGTTCTTCCTAATGGAAGAAGTGCCTTGGGGTTGCAGGGCTTCAAAGTGACAACTGCACTGAATAACACTTTATTTTTTGGCTTTGGCTTATTATTTAGCACTGGGAGGCCTGGGGGGAATTGGTGATTACAGTAGCACTTTGGGAAGTTAAAGCCCCCTTTGGGCTTGCTTTGGAGAGATGATGGCATGCTTGGTATTCCATTTGGATAATCAGGAAACCTCCCTAATCCATCCATATTGCATCAGAGTGGGATTAACAACCCTGGAAGAGTCCACTGCCAAAAGAGTAGTTGCTTTCCTTGAGTTTCCAAAGCTTTTGGATTTTCTGGATCAAGTAACCCACTTTTTAAAACCTGAGGTCAGGAGTTCGAGACCAACCTGTAACACGGTGAAACCCCATCTCTATTAAAAATAGAAAAAATTGGGCCGGGCGCGGTGGCTCAAGCCTGTAATCCCAGCACTTTGGGAGGCCGAGGCGGGTCAGGAGATCGAGACCATCCTGGCTAACATGGTGAAACCCCGTCTCTACTAAAAAATACAAAAAACTAGCCGGGCGAGGTGGCGGGCGCCTGTAGTCCCAGCTACTCGGGAGGCTGAGGCAGGAGAATGGCGTAAACCCGGGAGGCGGAGCTTGCAGTGAGCTGAGATCCGGCCACTGCACTCCAGCCCGGGTGACAGAGCGAGACTCCGTCTCAAAAAAAAAAAAAAAAAAAAATAGAAAAAATTAGCTAGGCATGGTGGCGGGCATCTATAGTCCCAGCTACTCAGCAGGCTGAGGTAGGAGAATTGCTTGAACCCAGGAGACAGGCTGCAATGAGCCGAGATCACACCACTGCACTCCAGCCTGGGTGGCAGAGCAAGACTCCATTTAAAAAAAAAAAAGAAAAAAGAAAAAGAAGGTTAATCCTTCCAAATATGGAGATGGGATGAATAGGGCTTGTTTGATGTTGAAGTGGGTAAGGAGGGAGCGGCCTTGGGACACTTGTATTCCAAACTCCCCTGGAGGTTTCCAGTAGCACTACTGTTCTTAAAAGGGTTTTATTTTTAACTTCATCTGCTTTGTTAATATCCAGTCCAATTGAGGTGATCTCAGAGGTGCATCAGGACACCAAGCACTGGGGAGGCCACCTTGCCCAGATGGTTGAAAAGAAAATTGGTCTGGACAGCCTGTTGTCTTTTGTCTTCTTGTAATGTCGTTTGTTTGTTTTAAAGGACTAATGTTTGTTACAGTGTTAAATAAAGGTGTAACATACTAAGTGTGTAGAATAAAAGTGCAATAACAAAAGAAAATGACTTTCGCACACACTTCAGTCTTTATCCTGTTTCCTTTCTTGTGCTACCTGGCTCTTTCCATAATACTGTTACAGCAGGACTGTGGTAATTGTGTGCATTTTGAAGAGACGCGACTTGGGGTTAATCTTCATTCATGTAATTTTGAAGGGTTGGGTTTGGTTTTATAGAGTATTCTATATACTTGTTGGGTTACACAAATACCAGATGTGCTGTATAATAAAGATCACATTAATGTTTTAGGTTTCTATCTGTTTGGTTTTGGTTTTCCCTTACCTCACTACCCATAGTAACAGGACACTCCCTAATCCATTCCATTTCCACTGGTGACCTGCAGTCGGATGTCTTTCAGTTTGCCTTAGGAGAGATGGATGGAACATGTTCCTCTCCCATCAGGGGCCCTCCCCAGCCACCATGGCTCTTGGCCTCTGGGTACTTTACATCACCACTACTGGAGGGTGGGGCAAGGGAATGGGAAATAGGATAGCGGAGAAAAGGGGTGAGATGATAGCAATGGATCTTCCAGAGCCTATCCTGGATGACATGCTCTTTTCCAGCTTTTAAGCATAAACCTGCAGTATTGTGAGTTCATATATGAGCCTAGCTACTCTTTATTACACTGTGAGGGAACTTGGCACATAATCTTATGCTGGCCTATCTGCATGTAGTGTATTTTGAATTTTCTATTTAGGCTCACCCCAGTGCTGAGATTTGCTTACTCAGCAGTGCCCGACAGGCACCACCATGGGCGACTGCCAAGAGACAGGCACTACCTCTAGTCACCAGGGAAGGTCAGTGTGCAACACGAGGTGCGTTTGCTTTGGTTTATTTTTTGTTATCATACCCATGTCTGGCTTGTGTGGCTGTCATTTTTTGCTGTAACTACTTTTGGTTTGACTGCAACACAAGGTTAGCCAGCAGATGGCAGCACATCTTACGTAGTTGGTGTGTTCCGCTCCTTGATCTCAGTGGTTCTCAGCCCATACCCACACAGTATTCATTTAATGCAACTGAAGCCGGTTAGCTCAGTTGGTTAATGCTAATAATGCAGATAAGCCTTTTTTATTTTTATTTTTATTTTGGAGACAGGGTCTTGCTCTTGCTGTTGCCCAGGCTGGAGTGCGGTGGCACAAACATGGCTCACGGTAGCCTCGACCTCCTGGGCTCAAGCAATCTTCCTGCTTCAGCCTCCTGAGTACCTGGACCATAGATGCACACCATCATGCCTGGCTGTTTTTGTTTGTTTAAGGATATGGTCTGGCTATGTTGCCCAGGCTGGTCTCAAACTCCTGGGCTAAAGCAATCCTCCTGCCTCAGCCTCCCAAAGTGCTGGGATTACAGGTGTGAGCCATGCACCCAGCCCAGATAAGCCTCTTAACACTTGTGAAACTCTGGTAACTCCAGCCACCCTTCACAGTTAAATATATCCCATCTTATATGCATATGCCCTGTATTTTCCTAGGAAGTTCAGTGTGACTGAGTTCTCTTAACCTCTTCCTTTGCCCTTATTACTTTGGAAAAAAATAACTTTTGGTATACACATTTTCAGATTGGACATGCTTTTTCAAGAACACGTCCCTCAGTAGTCATGTGCCCTGAGTAGGGCAACTTGGGTGGCCTTCCCGACCCTGTATTTGGGTGGGATTCAGGCTTCTGAACATTATTAAATTCAACCTCAAAATTTCTGCCTTTAGTAGAATCCCAAGGGTCCACGAAGTGCTAACTGAATGGCCTCCTTTGGAGTGCAGTTACTATGGGGAGACATGCACTGAGTGAGGCCTCTTGTGGCCCTTCTAGGGAGAGCCTGTACTTTGGTATATTTTATTTTTATTTTTATTTTTTTGAGATAGAGTCTCATTCTCCCAGGCTGGAGTGCAATGGTGTGATCTCAGCTCACTGCAACCTTCGCCTCCCCGGTTCAAGCTATTCTCCTGCCTCACCCTCCCGAGTAGCTGGGATTACAGGCGTGCACCACCATGCCCGGCTAATTTTTGTATTTTTAGTGGAGACAGGGTTTTGCCATACTGCTCAGGCTGGTCTCGAACCCCTGACCTCAGGTGATCTGGCCTCCCAAAGTGCTGGGATTACAGGTGTGAGCCACCACGCCAGCCCCTTGGTATATTTTGAAGTTAGCATTTCAAATCCGTGAAAAAAACAGATTAGTCAGTAAAGTTGGCTATCCCCTTGTTTTAGTCTTTTCCTGCTACTATAACAAAATACCACAGACCAGGTAATTTACAAATAACACATTTATTTCTCATAGTTTTAGGAGCTGGGAAGTTCATGATTGAGGCGCCAGCAGGGTCAGTATCTGGTAAGGACTGCTCTGTGCATCCAAGATGGCACCTTGTTGCTGCATCCTTCAGGAGACTAACACTGTTCTCACATGGCAGAAGAGATGGAAGAACTAGGCAGCCCTCTGAGCCTCTTTATAGTGCCATTAATCCTATCTGTGAGGGCTAAGCCTGCATGGCCTAATCACTTCTCAAAGGCCCCACCTCTTAATAGCTTGGGGTTTGAGTTCCAACATAGGAATTTTGGAGGGACACATGCATTCAAATCATATCACCACCTGAGGAAAAAAATACTTAAATCATCATGTGAAAAAAAAGTCCAGGTATAGGAAAGATGTAAATGTTAAAAACAAAAAAACCCAAAAACTCTAGGCTAGGCACAGTGGCTTGGCCGGACACAGTGGCTCATGCCTGTAATCCTAGTACTTTCAAAGGCCAAGGTGGGCAGATCACCTGAGGTCAGGAGTTCGAGACTAGCCTGGCCAATATGGTCTCTACTAAAAATACAAAAATTAGCCAGGTGTGGTGGTGCATGCCTGTGACCCCAGCTACTCGGGAGGCTGAAGCAGGAGAATCACTTGAACCTGGGAGGCAGAGGCTGCAGTGAGCTGATCGTGCCACCACACTCCAGCCTAAGCAACAGAGCAAGAGTCCATCTCAAAAAATATATATATATATAAAACTATATATAAGTATATATAAACATATATAACTATATATAAATATATATAACTATATAACTATATATAAAACTATATATAACTATATATATGAAACTATATAACTCTATATAAAACTATATATATATAAAAAACATAACCCATTTTTTGGTAAAAATCCCTTTGTTCCCCAGAACCCCAAATTATCTAGAGATTTAGTCCATCTGCACATATAGTGCACAGAAAAAAAAATTGTAAATGTATAAATCAAACTGATAATAGTGATTTTCCTAAAGAGGCAACTTCCAACGTTTAGGGTATGGAATTTCTGTTACTGTGTTTATCTGCTATGAACATCTAGAAAATGAATCCTGGCTAATTTAGGAGGAAGGAAATACGTACTGGAAAAATACTAGTGCCTCAAAAAATCAGCAAGAACTGGAAGATCAGACTCACAGAATCTGTAGGCAGGAACCAGAGCAGCTCTGTAAGCTTTTGCTGTCTAAGGCTATGATGAACCATCTTTACTCCCTCAAGAGTTAACAGCCAGGGCGAGTTTTCTCAACTGGCCCAGCACAGGTCCCAGACCCATCTTCTAGCTTTACTGGTTCAGAACTGGAAGGATCTATCCCCTTCAGATTCCATGATGGGAGGCAGGCACCTAAATTTGCCTGCTCACTGAAAATTATATTCCTTGGAGGAGATGTAACTCCCGAAAAGTAATCAAAGAGAAGTGAGAAAAGGGACCTAAATTCAGGACAGGTGCCAGGTGACACACGGCCATTACAGTTCATCTCGTGGGCTGCTTGACCTCCACAGCCACCCTTCTGGCACTACTGGGAGGCAAGGTCGTGAAAGAAGATTGACAGATTGGGGCCTGATACAGAGAGGCCACAACTTGGTCTCTGGGAAGGACATTTCTAAATCTCTGGAGTATTTTTCAACCTATGAAGAATGTCTTGGCTTCTGTTGCCTTTCTCTTTCCTTCCTCCCTTATTTTCTCAGCATGGCTTCCCCATGAATCAAAGACACTCAAGCATCTAGGTAAAGGCTAAATCAGAGCCTTTCTATGTGTGGAAGCAGGAGTTTAAGAGGCAAATGTCAGGCTCAATGTGAAGCCACTGGCTCTGAAAATAAGGGGAACTGCTCCAGGTTCTAAGCTGGGACCACAGAGAAACACAGTGGTTAGTCTAAGACATTGTATTGAGCAGGATTTGCTTACAATTGTTAAAAATTATTAGATACTGGCAAAGGAGTATATGTAACATCCTCATATATTTTGATGCGGCCGGGTGTGGTGGCTCATGCCTGTGATCCCAGCACTTTGGGAGGCCGAGGCGGGCAGATAATCTCAGGTCAGGAGTTCGAGAGCAGCCTGGCCAACATGGCCAAACCCCATCTCTACTAAAATACAAAAATTAGCTGAGCATAGTAGCAGGTGCCTGTAATCCCAGCTACTCAGGAGGATGAGGCAGAAAGAATTAATTGAACTCAGGAGGCGGAGGTTGCAGTGAGCTGACATTGCACCGCTGCACTCCAGACTGGGCAAGACGCTGTCTTTAAAAAAAAAAAAATTGATGCATAAGAACAATTTTTTTTTTTTCTGGAGACAAAGTCTCACTGTTACCCAGGCTGGAGTGCAATGGTGCCATCTCTGCTCACTGCAACCTCCATCTCCCAAGGTCAAGTGATTCTCATGCCTCAGCCTCGTGAGTAGCTGGGATTACAGGCATGCACCACCACGCCTGGCTAACTTTTGTATTTTTAGTAGAGATGGGGTTTTGCCATGTTGGTCAGGCTAGTCTCAAACTCCTGACCTCAGGTGATCCATCTGCCTTGGCCTCCCAAAGTGCTAAGATTACAGACGTGAGCCACCAGGCCCGGCCAAGAACAATTTTTAAAATGTGAATTTATCATGCAATTTGTGGGCCAGAACACTGCCATGGTTTTTAAGCCCCTGTGTGATGCTCCCAGATGCCAGTTCCTGCACCTCCCTCCCTTTCTCCCATCCCTAAGTTACTACTGTGTTGATCATTCTCTTTTTTTTCTTTTTTTCTCTTTCTTTTTTATTTGAAACGGAGTCTTGCTTTGTCGTCCAGACTGGAGTGCAGTGGCGGGATCTCGGTTCACTGCAACCTCCGCCTCTTGGGTTCAATCGATTCTCCTGCCTCAGCCTCCCAAGCAGCTGAGATTACAGGCACACGCCACCTCACCCAGCTAATTTTTGTATTTTTAGTAGAGACGGGGTTTCACCATGTTGGCCAGGCTGGTCTTGAACTCTTGACCTCGTGATCTGCCCGCCTCGGCCTCCCAAAGTGCTGAGATTACAGGTGTGAGCCACCGTGCCCAGCCCATTCCCTCTCTTTTTTTTTTTTTTTTTTAAGAAAAGTATTTCCAAATATACCTGTAGCTCTAAACAATATATACTTTGGTTTGGCATATCTTTGTGCTTTATAAAAATGATATTATTTAACCAGGCATGGTATGGCATGTGCCTGTAGTCCTAGCTACTTGGGAGGCTGAAGTGGGAGGACTGACTGAACCCAGGAGGTTGAGGTGAGTTTTATAAAGGTATGTTTAAATTTGCAAGTGTGGTCAGGCATAGTGAGTCACACCTGTAATCTCAGCACTTTGGCAGGCCAAGGTGGTAGGATTGCTTGAGCTCAGAAGTACAAGACCAGCCTGGGTAAAATAGTGAGACCCTGTCTCTACAGAAAATTTTAAAAATTTGCCAGCCAGACGTGGTGGCTCACACCTATAATCCCAGGACTTTGGGAGGCTGAGGCGGGTGGATCACTTGAGGTCAGGAGTTTGAGACCAGCATCGCCAACATGGTGAAACCCCGTGTCTACTAAAAATACAAAAATTAGCTGGCCATCTATTCTTCATTATGAAAAACTTTATAAAAACCTGAAAGAAATGTTGCATACTTATATTTTCTGTTCTCCATTTCCGAGCAAGATAATAAAGAGAGGCTCTAAAATATTTGTAAATAAAAACCCAATGGGATTAAAAATGAAACACAGAAAACCAAATCTACATACAGCTGTGCCAGAGAGCATTTGTGGCTTTTTGTTTGTTTGTTTGTTTTTGAGATGGAATCTCTCTCTGTCA
Source organism: Theropithecus gelada (assembly GCF_003255815.1). Taxonomy (NCBI): domain Eukaryota; kingdom Metazoa; phylum Chordata; class Mammalia; order Primates; family Cercopithecidae; genus Theropithecus; species Theropithecus gelada. Next base: position 160,493,006 of record NC_037668.1, read on the forward strand.
CCCAGGCTGGAGTGCAGTGGCATGATCTCGGCTCACTGCAACCTCCACCTCCCAGGTTCAAGCAATTTTCCCACCTCAGCCTCTCCAGTAGCTGGGATTACAGGCACCCACCATCATGCCTGGCTAAACTTTTTTGTATTTTTGTAGAGATGGGGGTCTCACCATCTTGGCAAGGCTGGTCTCGAACTCAAGGCCTCAGGTGATCCACCTGCCTCGGCCTTTCAAAGTGCTGGGATTAGAGGCATAAGCCACCAAGCTCGGATGCATGACTGTTTTTTGCTTTTTTGGGGGGGGGCTGGGGACGGAGTCTCCCTCTGTCACCCAGGCTGGAATGCAGTGGCACTATCTCAGCTCACTGCAACCTCGGCCTCCCGGGTTGAAGTGATTCTCCTGTCTCAGCCTCCTGAGTAGCTGGGACCATCCATAGGTGTGTGCCACCACACCCAGCTAATTTTTTGTATTCTTAGTAGAGACGGGGTTTCACCATGCTAGCCAGGATGGTCTCAATCTCCTGACCTTGTGATCTGTCTGCCTCAGCCTCCTGAAGTCCTGGGATTACAGGTGTGAGCCACCGCGCCCAGCCTGCATGAGTGGTTTTTATCTGATGTTTTGGTTCCATTTCACATGAAACAAAAACAGGTGCTATAGTAAAGCCAAACCAGGAAAACCCCAATAGATTATTTTTAGCATGCCTCTTAATTTTTCTATCCCCAGCTTCTCATTTTCTGTGATGAGTCTTGGACATGTAACCTCTTGAGGGGATGCCAGTGATGGATGGGCCATGGGTGAAGTGTCAGCAAATGTGAAAAAGCAAATCCAGCTATAACTATATAGACAGTTCATCTGCAATGTTCAGCCACATAACCGTAGATAAATCCAACGACTGAAGAAAAAGTAATAATTCTCTGAAACATTTGTTCAACTAGCTTTTGTCCCTTGTAATTGATTCATACGGGCAGCAAGCTCATATGCTCCAACATGACTGGCCATGGAGGCAGGCGGTGGGCAGCATGGTTAGGGTGGCTGCAACTCAGATCTGGGTCTGGGTCTGGGCCTTATACCACCACACTTGCCTTTTTTTTTTTGAGTGGGGTTTTGCTCTTTTTGCCCAGGCTAGAGTGCAAGGGTGCCAACTCGGCTCAATGCAACCTCCGCCTCCTGGGTTCAAGTCATTCTCCTGCCTCAGCCTCCCGAGTAGCTGGGAGCCATGGCATGGCCACCATACCTGGCCTAATTTTTGTAATTTTAGTAGAGACAGGGTTTCACCATGTTGGCGAGGCTGGTCTCGAACTCCTGGCCTCAAGTGATCCGCCTGCATGGGCCTCCCAAAATGCTGGGATTATAGGTGTCAGCCACTGTGCCAGGCCCTGTATTGTCTTTTAAATAACATCTCCAAAGTGGCGATAGAGAAGAAATACCAACTTGTGAGTATATGTTTAGCTGATGTATACTCCAAGAATTAGGATAAAAATTAAAACACTTTTTAAAAATCAAAAGTTGAAATAATTTACAAACTGATTTTCACTAATACTCAAGTAAAAGATGTATTTTAGGCCGGGCGCGGTGGCTCAAGCCTGTAATCCCAGCACTTTGGGAGGCCAAGACGGGCGGATCACGAGGTCAGGAGATCGAGACCATCCCCGCTAACACGGTGAAACCCCGTCTCTACTAAAAATACAAGAAAAATTAGCCGGGCGAGGTGGCGGGCGCCTGTAGTCCCAGCTACTCGGGAGGCTGAGGCAGGAGAATGGCGTGAACCCGGGGTGGGGGGGGCGGAGCTTGCAGTGAGCCGAGATCGCGCCACTGCACTCCAGCCTGGGGCACAGAGCAAGACTCCGTCTCAAAAAAAAAAAAAAAAAAAAGATGTATTTTAGGAAAAAGGAAACCATGAGCCTAGAAAGGCCCGATATGCAGGAATGAATGGTAAGCAGAGAAAACAGTAACTGGATGGCTAAATCTAAACACACATTGGTTATATATATAAAAAAACACATATAATGACATCGGGTCAGGCATGTAATGGGCCTGTAATCCCAGCACTTTGAGAGGCTGAGGCGGGAGGATCCCTTGAGGTCAGGAGTTCAAGACCAGCCTGACCAACATGGCAAAAACCTGTCTTTACTAAAAATACAAAAAAAATTAGCCAAGCGTGGAGGCGCATGCCTGTAATCTCCGCTACTCAGGAGGCTGAGGCACAAGGATCACTTGAACTTGGGAGGCAGAGGCTGCAGTGAGCCAAGACTGTGCCACTGCACTCCAGCCTGGGCAATAGAGTGAGACTCTGTCTTGAGAAAATAAATAAACAAATAAATAAAGCAATATGTATGATGATATCTAACTTCTGAGGCAAAAGAATCTCAGCCAAGAGTTTTTTTTCCTTTTTTTAGAGATGGAGTTCTGCTCTGTTGACCAAACCTGAGTGCAGTGGCGTGATCACACCTCACTGCAGCCTTGAACTCTGGGGCTCAAATGAGGGGGTGAACTTTTGAAATATTGTAAGAGTCCTATATTTTCAGAGAAGGGTAAAGATACTGATTACCTTCAGATAAAACAACCTTTCCAAAACTATGACTGTAAGAAAAATCTGATAAAGTTGATTCCATCTTGCTTCTAACATCCAAGCTGTCCTTGGTCATTCCAAGCCAACTTTGGGAGAAATTTAGTTTATAGTTTAACCTTAAAGCAAGAATAATAGTAGCCCCTCTCAGAACTAAACTGCCTTTGTAAAACTAATGAAAGCCTACAAGGTTAGAATAATGAGAGGACTCTGGATTCTGCTAAGCTATAGACATAATTAGCTGGGTGCGGTGGCTCCGCCTGTAATCCCAGCACTTTGGGAGGCCGAGGTGGGCAGATCACGAGGTCAGGAGTTCGAGACTAGCCTGGCCAACATAGTGAAACCCCGTCTCTACTAAAAATACAAAAAATTAGCTGGGCATGGTGGTGGGCACCTGTAATCCCAGCTACTCGGGAGGCTGAGGCAGGATAATCGCTTGAACCCAGGAGGCGGAGGTTGCAGTGAGCCAAGATTGTGCTACTGCACTCCAGCCCAGGCAATAGTGCAAGACGCTGTCTCAAAAAATAAATAAATAAATAAGTAAAAATAATAAACTCCCTTCTTTCCCAGTCTATCTGCATCTTGTTATTGGACTGTGAGAACAGCCGGACTCCATTCTTCCTGGAACACTAGAGCAGAGCAGGTCCCTCAGGCCCTTGCTTTCTGTCCTAGACCCTCAAGAAGACCTCAGGCAAGATGTAGACTGAGAAGCAGATGGATCAGGTGGATACAGCAGGGAGGAGGCCATCTGTAAACCAGGAGGTAGGCCCACACCAGACACTGAACTATCAACACCATGATCCTGGACTTCCAGACTCCAGAACTGTGAGAGAGAATTTCTGTTGTTTAAATCAGCCACTATATGGTATTGTGTTGTGGCAGCAGAGCTGACTTAAGACCCCTTTCCCCACGGTCTGGATCCCCACATACCCTTCTTGGTGCAGATGACATGGCAGCACTTGGGAGGCATGCCAGCCAGAGGGTGCTGCCCTTGGGCTGTCTCCACTTCACCTAGGGGGTCAAGGATCTGAGGATCTGCCCAGGAAAGGGAGAAAGGGTAAGAATGAGAACCAGTCAGCCCAGGGTTCTAAACTGAGATATCTGAGCCACCCTCCTACACTCATCAACAGCCCTTTACTCTCACTGACCCTAAATACCAACTCCCCTTTTGCCTAAGAGACCTGAGGGAGGGGCGCTTACCCTCACAATCTGCAGTCTAAGCTCTGTGTTCCCTGGGATAGGCTCATCAGTCTGTAGGGTGGGAGAGGCCTTTTATAGGATAGAAGCTGGAATAAATGGCTGGATTGGGGTTTCAGAAGGGTCATCTCTGACCTCAGTAGGATGTAAAACTGTGGTCCACAGGACCTCATATCCCAGTCTTTGTTGTTGTTTAAAGACTCAATATGTTAATGAGTTGAATTACAAAGCTAATACACTTGTAGTAATTTAACAATAGAGAAATGTCTAAAGTTGGCCAGGTGCAGTGGCTCATGCCTGTAATCTCAGCACTTTGGGAGGCCAAGGCAAGTGGATCACCTGAGGTCAGGAGTTCGAGACCAGCCTGGACAACATGGTGAAACCCCTCTCTACTAAAAATACAAAAATTAGCTGGGTGAGGGGGCTCATGCCTATAATCCCAGCTACTCAGGAGGCTGAGGCAGGAGAATTGCTTGAACCCAGGAGGAGGAGGTTGCAGTGAGCCGAGATCGCGCCATTGCACTCCAGCCTGGGCAACAGAGCGAGACTCTGTCTCAAAAATAATAATAATAATAATAATAGCAGAACTAAAAAGTTATTGTGCCTCCCATATTGCCCCTTGAGGAACAAGCTGTCAGGAATGTCTCCCAGCTGGAAGGGGTGTTGGATGCTGATAGCTCACAGCCAAGTTCCTCTCCATAAATTGCCTTCAGCAGGCAAGAGTTGGCTCTCACAAGGTGTTGCCTCCTTGGCAAAACCAGTCTGCGTTCAATGGCTGGTCATTCACGGGTACAATGGCCTGGCCCTCTGACCTTCATTTGGTATGACTCGGAAGGACCATTCCTCCTCTGGTGCTTATTGTGGACTTGTCTGAGGCCTCTGCTGTGGGACAAGTGGGGCACTTGTTTGGTGTGCAGAATTTAAGGGGGCACTCCAAAACTCAATATTTTGAAAAGTCAGAATTAATGCCAAAAAGAGGCCATGATGAAAAAAATAAGATAAAAGTTTAAAATAAAGATAGGACCTGTCTGCATTTCATTTTCCTCTGCCTTTCCCTGATCAGCTTTTGATCCATTTTGATTAATTGGATTGGTGAGCTGAACTCAGTGTGCAAATTTGGATTGCAATTAATATAAGCTAACACGTGGCTTTGAATATGCTAGGTATTTTGTCTTTACCACTTACAAAATGTACAGTGAGTTAGTTTCAAAGTTGTGTACTCTTTTTAGATAATAACATAAAGTAATAAAAAAAAAAGCCTAGGATGAGAATTATAGTTCATAAATTGTTCCTGTGGTTGTTTATTGATCAACAATTATTTATTGAGCATGTACAGTGTGCCAAGCACTAATCTAGACACTTGGAAACAAAACAGAGGAGGCTGCTTGCCTTCAAGAAGCTTATGTTTAAAGAATTGATTAGGCATTCCCTTAAGATATTAATGAACTGGAGAGAAGTTCACTATATTCCCATTTTCCTTTCTTTTCTAGCTAATTGTCTTTTGTTTCCTAGCTCCAGAAAGTTTAGTGTATCCTGGTGCTTAAAGACAAATTAAGGCCAGGCACAGTGGCTCATCCCTGTAATCCTAGCACTCTGGAAGGCTGAGGTGGGCAGATTGCTTGAGTCCAGGAGTTTGAGACTAGCCTAGGCAGCATGGTGAAACCCCGTCTGTACAAAAGATACAAAAATTAGCCAGGCATGGTGGCACATGCCTGTAGTCTCAGCTGCTTGGAAGGCTGAGGTGGGATGATCACCAGAGCCCAGGAGGTAGAGGCTGTAGTGAGCCATGATTGTACCACTGCACTCCAGCCTGGGTGACAGAATAAGACACTGTCTCAGAAAAGAAAAAAAAAAAAAAAAAAAGGATAAATTAAGTGCTTAATAAAGTGCTTCTGAGAAGTTTCTTTATTTTTCCCCTGACACAGGCCTTTTATCTTCCATCAAAGTGTAAGATTGTCCATGTATAAGAATGGCTGCAAAATCCTCTACAAATAAAAGTATACCCCATGAGTGCACACATGAGATCCCTTTTTCAGTTCTATTGTTCATACAGGCACAAGCAAGAAAAATTTGAGAGGTAAGAGTCTCATGATAGTACAATCTTGATCCATGATCTTGAGAAAAAGCTGTCCACATCTGGGATGCCATCTGCTTCTGGAAAGAAACTTCCCTGTTTAGCTTTACCTTAAGGTTTCCAATCAGTATACAGTTCCAAGAGTCTGGAGGGGGCCCTTCTGAGTTGTGAGATTATGAGACCAAGGTTCAGAATCTCAAAGTTTTGCTGCATTGTTGGTGCAAGTTTTTCTGTGATGTTGCCCTCAGAAGACCCAATCAATCTCCAGGTTCTAGATTGTGAAATGTTTGCTTCTCCTCAGTCAGTGGACCATGAAAGTTTTTTGTTTTTTTTTTTTAAACAGAGTCTCGCTCTGTCGCCCAGGCTGGAGCTCAGTGGCCGGATCTTAGCTCACTGCAAGCTCCGCCTCCCGGGTTCACGCCATTCTCCTGCCTCAGCCTCCCGAGTAGCTGGGACTACAGGCGCCCGCCACCTCGCCCGGCTAGTTTTTTGTATTTTTTAGTAGAGACGGGGTTTCACCATGTTAGCCAGGATGGTCTCAATCTCCTGACCTCGTGATCCGCCCGTCTTGGCCTCCCAAAGTGCTGGGATTACAGGCTTGAGCCACCGCACCCGGCCCATGAAAGTTTTTTTTAACCTGGTGAAAATACACTTTGACATAATGCATTAAAACCTTGTAGCATTTAATCATATCAGTATTTAGTAGCAGAAGATACATGACATTCTATTATTAGGTGCATAGGCCTTTCCAGTGACTATTTATTTCATAAGGGGTCAACTTCCATCTTCTACTGGAAGTGGATCTGATTGTCATCAATCTATAATACCTTTGACGAAGGCAATCTAGTCAATTCAGTTAGCTTTGCCTAATGTTATTGTATCTGTAATCCTTTTTAAAAAACTGGCCGGCCTCGGTGGCTCACACCTATAATCCCAACACTTTGGGAGGCCAAGGCAGGAGGATCGCCTGAGGTCAGGAGTTTGAGACCAGCCTGGCCAACATGGTGAAACCCCATCTCTACTAAAAATACAAATATTAGCCGGGCATGGTGGCAGGCGTCTGTAATCCCAGCAACTCAGGAAGCTGAGGCAGGAGAATCGCTTGCATCTGGGAGGCGGAGGTTGCAGTGAGCCGAGATCACGCCATTGCACTCCAGCCTGGGCAACAGAGGGACATTCTATCTCAAAAAAAATACAAAAAAACAAAAAACTGTTTTATGACTGGATGCCGTGGCTCATGCCTATAATCCCAACACTTTGGGAGGCCAAGGAGGGTGGATCACCTGAGGTCTGGAGTTCAAGGCCAGCCTGGCCAACATAATGAAACACCATCTCTACTAAAAATACAAAATTAGCTGGGTGTGGTGGCACATGCCTGTAATCCCAGCTACTTGAGAGGCTGAGGCAGGAGAATCACTTGGATCTGGGAGGCAGAGGTTGCAGTGAGTCAAGACTGTACCATTACACTCCAGCCTGGGCAACAAGAGCGAAACTCTGTCTGAAAAATAAATAAGTAAATAAATAAATAGGCCGGGCACGGTGAGTCATGCCTGTAATCCCAGCACTTTGGTAGGCCAAGGTGGGCGCATCACCTGAGGTCAGGAGTTCAAGACCAGCCTGGCCAACATGGTGAAACCCCGTCTCTACTAAAAATAGAAAAAATTAGCTGGGCGTGGTGGCAGGCGCCTGTAATCCCAGCTACTAGGGAGGCTGAGGCAGTAGAATTGCTTGAACCCAGGAGGTGGGAGACAGAGGTTGCAGTGAGCCGAGACTGTGCCATTGCACTCCAGCCTGGGCAACCAGAGTGAAACTCCGTCTCAAAAAAAATTAAAATAAAAAAACAAAATAAATAAATAAAACTGTTTTTACAACTTGTCCAATGAAACAAGTATTAGTACTTCTATCACTACAACCAGAAAACATGTACTGAAAATGAAAATTGAATAAAATTCCTCTATAAAGGTTTAAATGACCTATCAGGTAGCAGAAATGTACTTGAAGTTGTGTTCATCTTCCCAGAATTATGGGTTTAACAACCAAACGTTGGTCATAAACTATTTTAGCAATTTAGAACAGTCATCACACACACCCACTCTCACACACACACACACACACATTTAATTTGGAACATTTTATCTCTTCGTGATGAATCATGGAAAGCTTAATAATGGAGGCTTTAAGGCCTCAGGAAGGGCCAGGCAGCCATCAGGGTTCTCCATGAGTCTGTGCCTAATATTGGACTTATATTTTAATATCAGCTTTGTTTCTCTAATTTAGGTGCATAGTATGGTTTATTAGATGGGTTAGCATAGGTAATTTGAGTTGGACCATGGAATTTATTCAAATTGCACATCTTAACAATTTCCACACTGGCTGATTTATTTTTTTTTTTTTATTTTTTATTTTTATTTTTATTTTTTTTTGAGACGGAGTCTCGCGCTGTGTCACCCAGGCTGGAGTGCAGTGGCGCGATCTCGGCTCACTGCAAGCTCCGCCTCCCAGGTTCAGGCCATTCTCCTGCCTCAGCCTCCGAGTAGCTGGGACTACAGGCGCCCGCCACCACGCCCGGCTAGTTTTTTGTATTTTTAGTAGAGACGGGGTTTCACCATGTTAGCCAGGATGGTCTCGATCTCCTGACCTCGTGATCCGCCTGCCTCGGCCTCCCAAAGTGCTGGGATTACAGGCTTGAGCCACCGCGCCCGGCCTACTGGCTGATTTAGTATGACAATTTGGCAAAGTATTTTCTTGGTATTCAATTATTTATTTATATATTTGAGACAGGGTCTCACTCTGTTGCCTAGGCTGAAGTGCAGTGGTGCAGTCTCAGCTCACTGCAACCTCCCCCTCCCAGGCTTAAGCAATCCTTCCACCTCAGCCTCCCAAGTAGCTGGGACTACAGACACACACCACTATGTCCTGCTAATTTTTGTATTTTTTGTAGAGACAGAGTTTCCTTATGTTGCCTAGGCAGGCCTCAAACTCTTGGGCTCAAGGGATCCGCCTGCCTTGGCCTCCCAAAGTGCTGGGATTTACAGGCACAAGGCACTGCCCCAGCCTTCAATTAATTCTTGTCCTGTTTGGGTTAGCAGTTTTATAAACCAGTCATTCCTTTTATTAGAGTTCTGAGAACTCTTACCTAGTCCAAACGATATGATCCTAAAGTTATGAGAAATCTGTATTTTTTTTTTTTTTTTTTTGAGACAGAGTCTCGCTCTGTTGCCCAGGCTAGAGTGCAGTGGTATGATCTCGGCTCACTGCAACCTCCGCCTCCCAGATTCAATCGATCCTCCTGTCTCAGCCCCTCAATAGCTGGGATTACAGGCACATGCCACCATGCCCAGCTAATTTTTGTACTTTTAGTAGAGACGGGGTTTCACCATGTGGGCTAGGTTGGTCTCGAACTCCTAACCTCAAGCGATCCACCAGCCTTAGCCTCCCAAAGTGCTGGGATTACAGACATGAGCCACTGCACCTGGCCAGAACTGAAGACACAACACTCTAGGATTTTGCTTGCAGAGTTTTCAGAAACTGCATCAGAATTAAGCAATTAACCATGGAAACAACTTAAAATGGGCATAAAGGCATAATAGCTGGGCGCGGTGGCTCACGTCTGTAATCCTAGCACTTTAGGAGGCCAAGGAGGGTGATAAAAGGCCAGGTATGGTGACTCACCACCTGCAATAGCAGCACTTTGCAGGGCTGATGTGGGCAGATAGCTTGAGCCCAGGGGTTCGAGTCCAGCCTGGGCAACATGGCGAATCCCCGTCTTTACAAAAAATACAAAAATTAGCTGGGCATGTTGGTACCTGCCTATAGTCCAAGCTACTTGGGGGGACTGAGGTGAGAAAATCACTTGAGCCTGGAGGTTGAGCTGCAGTGAGCTGTGATTATGCCACTGCACTCCAGCCTGGATGACAGAGTGAGACTCTGTCTCAAAAAAAAAAAAAAAAAAAAAAAAGAAAAAGAAAAAGAAAAAAAAAAAAAGAAAGTTCAAACAGGACTGAGGGGTAGAAGGGGAAAAAGAGGTAAGTGTTAGGAAAAAGGTGTATTGAAAATCCCTCAGTGGGCCAGGCGCTGAGTTGAGATTGCACCATTGCACTCCAGCCTGGGTGACAAGAGCAAGACTCCTTCTCAAAAAAAAGAGAAAATTCCTCAGGGTTTTTCTAACACTATTTTTATCTTCATTTTATTTATTTATTTATTTATTTATTTATTTATTTATTTATTTATTTATTTATTTTGAGATGAAGTCTTGCTGTCACCCAGGCTGGAGTGCAATGGCATGATTTTGGCTCAACGAAACCTCTACCTCCCAGGTTCAAGTGATTCTCCTGCCTCAGCTTCCCTAGTAGCTGGGATTACAGGCATGCGCCACCATGCCCGGCTAATTTTTGTATTTTTAGTAGAGACGGGGTTTCACCATGTTGGTCAGGCTGGTCTAGAACTCCTGACCTCGTGATACGCCTGGCCTCCACCTCCCAAAGTGCTGAGATTACAGGCGTGAGCCACTGTGCCTGGCCTATTTTTATTTTTAACAGCTTTAATTTTAACTTCATCAGCTATATTAGCATCCGATCTATAAAAATTATTACATTGGAATCAGGCATGGTAGTGTAATCCCTGCGTTTTGGGAGGCTGAGGCAGGAGGATCACTTGTGCCCAGGAATTTAAGGTTACAGTAGTGAGCTATGGTTTCTTCATTGCATTCCAGCCTGGGCGACGGAGTGAGACCATATCTCTAAATACATAGATATGATTACTTTGGATTTGAGAGTCAGAGAATTTAGAGGAAACTAGGCTGTTATTTTCACATAATATTTTTCTTTGTTGCTTTTGCCTTTATGCAAAGTTTTCCTTGATCTTTTGAGAGTAGAAAAACTGTGGATTTTTTTTTTTTTTTTTTTTTTTTTGAGACGGAGTCTCACTCTGTTACCCAGGCTGGAGTGCAATGGTGCGATGTTGGCTCACCGAAACCTCCCCCTCCCGGGTTCAAACGATTCTCCTGCCTCAGCCTCCTGAGTAGCTGAGCCACCACGCCCAACTAATTTTGTATTTTTAGTAGAGACAGGGTTTCTCCATGTTTATCAGGCTGGTCTCGAACTCCTGACCTCAGGTGATCCGCCCGCCTCGGCCTCCCAAAGTGCTGGGATTACAGGCGTGAGCCACCGCGCCCGGCTGCAAAAGGCATACTTTATAAAGGTCCAAGGATAATGGAAATAGAAGACATTAATGTAACATGTTCTCGGGAACTAATTAGATACACAAAGTATTTTATCTTTGACTTGTTTCTGGACCTCTGCTTCATTCTGCAACCTGCAGCCAATTACCATGGTGTCCATCTATTATTAGGAGCCTTAAGTAGCTCCTTAATTCACACTTACTCTCTTCAATCGATGTGTCAGACTGTGGGGGCCACTTAATTCCCATTCCAAATTCTTGGGAAAGGAATTTAATTGGGTTGAGCTTAGGTCAGGAGCTTACTGAAAGAGCAATCAACTGGGGCCCGGGGACAGGGTGCACTGTGTGAATGAGGCTTCTTTTCTGCAAATTTGTCAAGCAGAGGCGGACTGGACTAGCTATATAATTTTGCAGGGCCCTGTGCAAAAATGAAAATGCTGGGCTCCCTAATTCAAAAGTTTCATTATTGTTTCCAAAAGTTTGCAATTGCAGACAATACGGCAATTAATAACCTTGTGTATGTGTACTTTTCCATTGTCGGAGACCTAGCCCGAGTACTATTTTCTGTAGCGAGCCTTTGACGTTCTTTCCTTTTTCTGATGAGCCACAGCATTTATAGTAGGAATTTATTCACATAAAATTTGCTCCTTCGCTAGATACCAGTAACTGGCCTTCTCTAATTGCTTTGGGTATCTCGTTGGAGTTCTGTATGATTGAGCTCCGGGAAACTCAGTCCACCCCTCATTCCAATACTTTTTCACAGCGTCCCAGTTAACACTGGGTAAACGGTAAAATCTTAGATAGTAAGGTTTTTATTATCCTAACATAAACAGGCCTAACATATGTTGTCGTACCTTTCTGTAGGATTAATGGCATATCTTTACAAATGAGAAATACTTTTCACGAGACTGAAACAGCCTGCAACGCCGCCTACATTCAGGGTAAGTACGCGCGTCGGTGAGGTCAGAGACGCTAGACACCTGAGCACTAGGGGCCGACCTTCTCTGCTTTCCTGTATTAGTAGGACTTGCCCGGAACTTTTCCTGCGAAATCTGAGGTAGCCCGCCCGGACAACTCCGCTGAACACAACAGGCCAAGAACTAGTAGGTTAACTGTATGCCTGGAATTTCTAGCTCATCTACATGTTCCCGGAGCAAATAGCCTTAAATTCTCTCGCTATTTAAAGTCCCTAGTGACGATAACTTTGTTGTACCTCAGCAAAGATCATAATTAATTGTTTCCGAAGAAGTTTATGCTTGATTTTGGTCAGGCATATATTTGGGCAGCCCACCTGAAACGAACAAGGAAGGCGGGGGAAGAAAGCGGAAGCCGCGGGGCCTTCTAAGTCCGAAAGTCTCCGGAGCTTGCGCCAGGCTCTTCGCGGCGTCCACCCCTTAGACGCAAGTTGCTGAAGCCGGCCGGGGAGAAGGCGTTGTTGCCGGAGCTGAGACCGGGCGGTCACAGTCCGCAGGGATGAACCTCGAGTTGCTGGGTGAGAAGGGCTGTGGTTGCGTTATAGAGAAGCGTTGAGTACTGGAAAGGAGGGAACCCAGGCGGGAGGGGAGTCAGGCTGCAATCTTAGGGACACTGGTCTGCTATGGATCATTGGGCACACCTGATGTGGAGCAGCAGCAGGAGGAAGAAGCGCACCTTCTGCCCGAGTAGATTGCATTGCCCCTCCCGAGGCCACTTTCGTATCAATTATGGAGCGATGGAGACAGACAGTTTGTAACTTAGGTTTGAGTATAAGGATCACAGGTGTTGAAGTAGCCCAGAGCAGCCAGGACCAGAGTTGTTGGAGATGGAATTTGAAGAAGTGAGGCTTGGGATGAAGCTTTGAAGACTTGTCAGGGAATTGGGTTCCTGGACAGGTTAATCTTTTTGTAGAAACGAGATGTCCAAGGAGGGGACTTGGAGATCTTCTGGTAGAAGCCTCTCATTGAATGGATGAATAAAGGCTCAGAGGGTAATGGCTAGGCACTAAGCAAGTAAATGGCATAGTTGGCACTGGAATCCAATTATCCTAACTTTCTGTTTAAGGTCCTTTACTAGGGACGGTGTGTAAAACACTGAAGTGTGAAATATGGAGGAAGTTGTCTTTTGTCATCCTCACTTAGAGTCATTTCCTCCTTACCTCCTATGCAGATTATTTAAAAACTGTAGGTCCTTTCTCCTGGACTTTCATTAGGTGACGTTTAGCATGGTATCCTAGGGGTAACTGAGGTTTTCAAGGACTTCTGCCCGACTTGCTGTTCCTAGTGGTTAGGTTTCTCTTTAAAGAAAATCAGAAGATGTGTTGTCAAAAGAGCTACAAAGATACATAAAAAATGGTCTTTGCCCTTAAAGAGCTTTTCATTAAGCAGGGAGTTTAAGGTGATTATGTAAAATAGCCGTAGGATATTGCAGAATGTAGGCAGGCCTGAAAGAGCCATTACCAGTTGCTAAGAATGTTTGGAACAGAGAGTGAATGTCTTTGGGGCAAGAGAAGAAGTCAACCAGGAAAAAAAAACCCCCAAAACCTGTGGAGGAGTTGGAGTTTTAAGTTTTTTTTTTTTGTTGTTGTTTTTAAGACAGTCTCGCGCTGTCGCCCAGGCTGGAGGGCAGTGGCATAGTCTTGGCTCACTGCAACCTCCATCTCCTGGGTTCAAGTGATTCTCATGCTTCAGCCTCCTGAGTAGCTGGTACTACAGGTGCGCACTGCCATGCCTGGCTAATTTTTGTATTTTTAGTATTGATGGGGTTTCACTGCGTTGGCCAGGCTGGTCTCAAACTCCTGGCCCCAAGCAATCCATCCACCTCAGCCTCCCAAAGTGTCCCGCCTTAAGTGGATTTTTAAGGTTGGTAAAATATCAACAGGCTGAAGTATGAAGATATGGGAGGGATGAATTTTCCTGCTTGGCCAGGTTGTGGATAAAGAGAATGCCAAGGGATGGGATTGGTGCCATCTATTTTGTGTTGGTTCTCGAATGCCCAGCTGAAAAGTTTGGAGTTTTTAGGGAAGATAGGGTAGATCTATTGAAGAGTTTTGACTTAGTAACTCAGTCAGAGCTGTGAGTCTGTAAGTTTTGTCTGACAGCGATGTGGAGTTCAGTTTTGGAGGAGTGTAAAACCAGTTTGGAGGGGTAGATTACATGAGTGATAAGGAAGGCCTGAGCTAGGAAATAGAAAAGACGTTGAGGAGGTAGGGATGACAAATAGATTGCATGTAGTGGTGATGAGTAAGAGAGTTACGTGAAAAATGGTGAGAGCAAATAATGATGCTATTGATAAAGTGTAAGGACTTTGGAAAAAGACAGCTTTGGAGATGTTGAATGTGGTCTAGGGGTCAGGAGACAGGTTTGGATTTATGGGAGAGATTTGTAATCTTACAGATGGGCTCACTGAAACCTTGTGAATAGATCGAGGCATGATTAAGGGAAAAAGTGGGAGGGGGAGAAAAGAAAATTGCCAAGCACACAATCTGTAGTTAGGGGTTAAGAGGAGGAATAAATGAAGATAATAAGTTAACTAACAGTTATAAAGTACTTTCTCTGAGCTAGGCAGATTTTCAAGTGCCTTCCATGTATTAATCTATGTAGAGGAAGAAGAGAGTACAGATTGGTGTGGTGTCTTCATAGAAGCCAATCAGAGCAGCTGAGTCTGAGGGCTTAGAATAGGTTGCTCTGATTAGTCCTTTGGCAGCTTGGAACAGAAGCCAGATTACAGTGATTTTAGAATGGTGTGGGAGACAAGGGCAAAAGGTTGACCCTTATTTTTAAAAACTTAAGGATGGAAGAAAGGTGATGACACTAGCACTTTGAAAGAGTAGCAGGGACTTGCAAAAGGCTTTTCTTGAATGATACAGAAGATTCATTAGGATAAAACTTAGGAAGGAATATTTATTTTTATTTATCTTTTGAGACGGAGTCTTGCTCTGTTGCCCAGGCTGGCGTGCAGTGGCACAATCGACTGACCGCAACTTGCGCTTCCCAGGTTCAACTGATTCTCCTACCGCAGCCCTCCTGAGTAGCTGGGATTACAGGCACTTAACGCCACACTTGGCTGTATTTTTTGTAGTTTTAGTAGAGACTGGGTTTCACCATGTTGGCCAGGCTGGTCAGGAACTCCCAATCTCAAGTGATTTGCCCACCTTGGCCTTCGAAAGTGCTGGGATTACAGGTGTGAGCCACCGTGCCCAGCCAGGAAGGAATATTTAGCATTGGAAGGTTAGACAAATTAAAGAAGCCTGGGTCTGAAAGATAACAATCTCTGAAAAATGACTGTATTTTAAAGTGAGAAAGTTAATGGCTACAGATAAAAGGAAAGGAACAGAAGTAATGTGATTGTGGAAGCATATTGAAGGACATCTGGCCAGATGAAGGAAATGAATGACAATGTATTTTTAAGGTGGTTACTCAAGTGGCTCATAGGTAGACACTAGTTTTACTTCTGCAACCACTTTTTGAGCCCCTGCTATGTGCACTGGAGATACAGTTAAATAAGATCATTTGTCAAACTTATTTTTACCACAAATCACAGTAAGAAATATATATTCTATCACAGTTCACTATATGTACATACACACACACGTGTAACTAAATTTCTTAGGATTATACTTAATCCTTGTTATGTTCAGTGTCCTCTGATACTTTCTTTTCTTTTTTTTCCCCCCTTTAGACGGAGTCTTGCTTCTGTCGCCCAGGCTGGAGTGCAATGGCGTGATCTTGGCTCACTGCAACGTCCGCCTCCTGGGTTCAAGCAATTCTCCTGCCTCAGCCTCCCGAGTAGCTGGGATTACAGGCATGTGCCACCATGCCCGGCTAATTTTTTTAATGTGTGTTTTTAGTAGAGACGGAGTTTCACCATGTTGCCTCAGCTGGTCTCAAACTCCTGACCTCGTGATCTGCCCGCCTTGGCCTCCCAAAGTGCTGGGATTACAGGGGTGAGCCACTGCACCTGGCTGATATTTTCTAATCTATTGAAACACTTGTTCCAACTCACTAAATTAATGTATCCATTTATGGTGGGTTGAGTCCTACTGTTTGAAAAACATTGAAACATTGAAATAAGATACCAGTTTTGCCCTGGTAAATAGAGCTAAGAGGAGAGACAAACAAGTAACTGTGTATCATATAGAACCACAATAAATGAATGAGCTATGGGAATCCAGCTAAAAGCAATTACAAGCAGTTGAGGCCAGGTGCAGTGGCTCACGCCTGTAATCCCAGCACTTTGGGAAGCCAAAGCGGGTGGATCACCTGAGGTCAGGATTTCAAGACCAGCCTGTCCAAGATAGTGAAACCCTGTCTCTACTAAAAATACAAAAATTAGCCGTGCATGGCAGCCCGTGCCTGTAATCCCAGCTACTCAGGAGGCTGAGGCAGGAGAATCACTTGAACCTGCGAGACAGAGGTTGAGGGGAGCCGACATCATTGCATTACAACATGGGGGACAAGAGCGAACTCTGTCTCAAATAAATACATATATGGATATCTATATGGATATCTATATGGATATATATACACACACATACAGAAAAAAGTCTCCCCATCCCAAATTTTAAGTGGGGTTTATCCTTTTATACCTTTTTCTTTGCTCATATAAACACATTTACACATAAATTTGTTTATTTTTATTATTTTTTTTTTTGAGACAAGAGTTTCCCTCTTGTTGTCCAGGCTGGAATGCAATGGTACGATCTCAGCTCACTGCAACCTCTGCCTCCCAGGTCCAAGAGGTTCCCCTGCCTCAGCCTCCGGAGTAGCTGGGATTACAGGCATGTGCCACCACGCCTGGCTAATTTTGTATTTTTAGTAGAGACAGGGTTTCTCCATGTTGGTCTGACTGATTTTGAACTCCCGACCTCAGGTGATCCACCCGCCTCGGCCTCCGAAAGTGCTGGGATTACAAGCGTGAGCCACCACATGGGCTTTTTACACATAAATTTGTAAGGACTAGGCCGGGCGTGGTGGCTCATGCCAGTAATCCTAGCACTTTGGGAGGCTGAGGCAGGTGGATACCCTGAGGTCAGAAGTTTGAGACCAGCCTGGCCAACATGGCCAAACCACATCTCTACTAAAAATACAAAATTAGCTAGCCGGGCATGGTGCCATGTGCCTGTAATCCCAGCTGCTGCTCGGGAGGCTGGGGCAGGAGAAGCGCTTGAACCTGGGAAGCAGCTGCTGTGGTGAGCCAAGATCGTGCCACTGCACTCCAGCCTGGGTGACAGAGCGAGACTCTGTCTCAAAAAAACAAACAAAAAAAACCAAGCTAGTCAAGAAAAAAAAAAACAAAAGTACCCCCCAAAAAACTGAAAGAAATAAAGAGAATTTCATGTTTAATCAACTACTATTTGCTGTCACAACCTAAATGCTGTTATTAGGAAGGGGTGTGATCGCTGCTTTTAGTAAAGGTTTCAAGGTTTCAAAGAGTAATTGTGATAATTTGACTGATATGAATTGACTCTTGCCCTTCCTTGCTCTTTTTTTTTTTTTTTGAAACGGAGTCTTGTTCTGTCAGCCAGGTTGGAGTGCAGTGGCATGATCTCAGCTCACTGCCACCTCCGCCTCCCAGGTTCAAGTGATTCTCCTGCCTCAGCCTCCTGAGTAGCTGAGATTACAGGTGCACACCACCACACCCGGCTAATTTTTGTATTTTTAGTAGAGACGGGATTTCACCATGTTGGCTAGGCCAGTCTCGAACTCCCTTGTGATCTGCCCGCCTTGGCCTCCCAAAGTGCTGAGATTACACGCATGAACCACCGAGCCCGGCTCCTTGCTCTTATGTTAGTAATATGGAAATAAATTGTAAAATGCCCAAAGGGTATGATGGAGAAAGACTGTTGCTAACTTGG
This sequence comes from Theropithecus gelada, assembly GCF_003255815.1. Classification (NCBI taxonomy): domain Eukaryota; kingdom Metazoa; phylum Chordata; class Mammalia; order Primates; family Cercopithecidae; genus Theropithecus; species Theropithecus gelada. The sequence continues at coordinate 160,510,844 of NC_037668.1, forward strand.
ATATGTCAGCAGTTGTCAAACTTTTTAGTATCGGGATCCCATTATACTTTTAAAAAGTAGAGGACCGCCAAGGAGTTTTTGTTTATGTAGGTGATATCTACCTACCAGTGTTTACCAATTTAGAAGTTAAAACTGAGATAGTATTTTTAAAGCACATTATTTAGAAATAACCGTAATAAATCCATTACATGTTTATGGAAGTAGTTACTTTGTTTTCAAAAACAAAGTATTTAGTGAGGAAAATGCCACTGTTGTGACATTTTTACAACTGTCTTGAATGTTTGCCTGAATAGAAGTTGGGGGACTTCTCATATCTGCTCCTGCCTTCACTCTGTTGCAACATCCCAGGTCATATAGTCTCAGGAAAGCTCATCTGTATACTTTTGAGTAAACAAGTCATCTTAGCAGAATCTTGAAAATCCATGTGGCCTCATGGAATGCCTGAAAGGGCGTCATATCCCCGTTTCATTTTCGTTTTGTCAGCCACTACTATACACTGTTCATGAGTTGTATGATCCTTGCTATGTGGTACATGTTCCATCAATTCTTTCTTTGCTTTGTTGCAGAGTCCTTTGGGCAGAACTATCCAGAGGTAAGAGTATAGTATTGCCGTGATTTTAGGAACATAGTAACTTGTGGATGTTTATGTTAGAACAGAAAATACTTTTTGATCCTTGTGTTTTGACAAAGAAGCATTAAGTGTGATAGTATATCTTTTGCTATGATAAGGAACTAGTGTATAATTTTGATCAGGGAGGAAATAGGCAGTGTGGGCTAGAAATCTTATCATGATGTTGTAATCTTACAGTTCATTTTCCTTTAAATAAAAGAAAAACTTTCATTGAAGGATTTTTCACAAACAACACCATCGTAGGTTTTTTTGTGTGCTTTTCTTGTTTTGATCCATGTTTTTACGTAGTAAAGCAAAATGTATGCTATACATGTGGTTTGCTTTTTTAAGTGTAAAACTATTTTGTAACACTTGAATGTTTGAGGATAGACATTGTGGTTATTTTAAATAGCTTGGTATTGATGTGAAATAATTTGACTTCTCTAATGTTACGCTTTGTAGGCTATTCCAGGGTTTTTTTTTTTTAATTCTTAAAAAAAATTCTTTTAAATTCTTTTTGTTTTAAATTCGTGGAATAAATTCCCAGAATTATGATGACTGCATCAATAGATATGACTTTTTAAATACGTCTGTTATATTTTGCCCATTTGCCCTCCAGAAAGTTTATACAAAGTTATAGTAGTGATGTAAGGGATTGATCACATCTGTTTCCAGAATCTGTGGTTAGCTTTAATAAACGTTTCTTCATTTTGGCTATTTTAGTAGATATAAGAAGACACAGAGAGATTATTTTGGTATACAGTGTAATTTATATTCAATAAAAGTATCACAAGTGATAAAGAACCTTTAGGAAATAATTTGGATACCTGGCTATTGTTGTCTCTATTCTTGTATTTGTTTCAATTTTTAGGAAGCTGATGGAACTTTGGATTGTATCAGCATGGCTTTGACTTGCACCTTTAACAGGTGGGGCACACTGCTTGCAGTTGGCTGTAATGATGGCCGAATTGTCATCTGGGATTTCTTGACAAGAGGCATTGCTAAAATAATTAGTGCACACATCCATCCAGTGTGTTCTTTATGGTAAGACATTTTAAAATTAATATTTAAATATGAGTTAGGAGAATGAATGATGACTACATATTTGCAAATCTCATTGTGGATATTTTAATACTTAGATTTTAAAATATTCAGCCATTAGTAATACAGTTTATCATGGTTTATGTAGATCCTGAGTCCATGCTGTCCTTGAAGCACCTTTCTTGGAAGAAATTCATTGTATTATGGATCTGTGTCAGGTGCTGAGAATATCTCAATACTGAAATGAGATATTTTCAGATTGTAATTGTAGTATAATTGTGTTAGAATAAAAAATCTCGGTTAGGACAGAAGCTTGGAAGTCATCGAGTCCAATTTTGTCCAGGTTATTGAATTTCAGTAATTTTAGTGATCACAATTGTGACTATTCCTTCAATGAAATATAGTTATTAAGGTTTTATAGCAAATGTAAAAACAATTGAAATCTGCTGTTACATGAATTCCCATTGATTTCACTCTTACTCTGAAACTATTTGCTTCAGAAAATTTTATTTTGGGACAGCATTTTTTTTAAATGAACTTGGGGCCAAAAAAAAGGACCTAATCTGATCAAAGTTAAGTCTCTCTCCTTTTGTCTAAATGGTATTATAAAGCATTGGATTGGGAGGAGGCTTGAATCACAGTAAAGTTTGGCCAGTAATGTACTGGTGACTTGGGCCAAAACTTTTCTCTTGTATCTAATAATCCAGGAAGCACTGGCCCGGATCTCTTAGGTTCCTTCCACTGCCTTTCTGTTTCTTTTTTGTTGTATTCTTGCAATAAAGATACAGGCATGGTGGCTCATGCCTGTAATCTGAGCACTTTGGGAGGCTGAGGCAGGTAGGTGACTTGAGGTCTGGAGTTCGAGACTGGCCTAACCAACATGGTGAAACCTCATCTCTACTAAAAATAAAAAAATTAGCCAGGCATAGTGGCGGGTGCCTGTAATCCCAGCCACTTGGGAGACGGAGGCAGGAGAATTGCTTGAACCCCGGAGGCAGAGGTTGCAATGAGCTGAGATCCACTGCACTCCAGACTGGGTGACAGAGTAAGACTCTGTTTCAAAAAAAAAAAAAAAGATTTAAATAGATACACATATTTTTAACAGTTTTAAGAGGTAGGGGTGGGTGTGTGTGTGTGTGTATGTGTTTCACATAATATAAAATTTAGAGTGTACAATTCACAGGTTTTTATATATTCAGAGTTGTGCAACCATCATCATAATATAATTTTAGAACTGGCTAGATGCATTGGCTCATGCCTGTAATCCCAGAGCTTTGAGAGGCTGAGATGAGAGGATTCCTTGAGCCCAGGAGACCAACACAGTGAGACCTTATCTCTACAAAAAGTAAAAAAATTAGCTGCATGTGTGGTGCACATCTGTAGTCCTGGCTACTTAGGAGACTGAAGTGGGAGAATCACTTGAGCCCAGGAGTTCTAGGCTGTAATGAGCCATGATTGTGCCACTGCACTCCAGTGTCTGGGTAACAATAAACCTTGTCTCTTTAAAAAAAAAAAAAAAAAGAACTCTTACCTATTAAAAATATGTGTGTTTTTATTATATAGCAATATACACTTATTCTAGAAAATCATGGAAAATAAAACAGAAATAACTAATATTTTCTGTAGACCTCCTAACCAGATACTACTACTTTGTATGTATAGATTTTTTTTGTTGTTGTTGTTTCTGAGACAGGGTCTTGCTCTGTGGCCCAGGCAGGAGTGCAGTGGCTAGTCACAGGCATGATCACAGTTCACTGCAACCTTGAAATCCCAGGCTCAAGTGATCCTCCTGAGTAACTAGGTCTATAGATGTGTGCCACCATGCCTGGCTAATTAAAAAAAATTTTTTTATAGAGACAAGGTCTTGCTATGTTGCTTAGGCTTGTCTTGAACTCCTGGCTTCAATCGATCCTCCCACCTCAGCCTCCCAAAGTGCTGGGATTACAGTTGTGAGCCACCATGTCTGCTCAGTTTCTAGATAATTTTTTTAAGCATAGTTTGTAATTGTGCTATGTTCTATATTTTGCTTTTCCCTCCTAATACTGTCTAGACATTTTTCTGCTTGAGTAGCCTTTAACAACTTTTTAAATGACTGTGTATTGTCTGATAAACCATAATTTACTTAACCATTTTCTGTTTTTTTTTTCCTCGATTACATAATGTTTAGTGAATGTCTTTGTGCCGTAGTTTTTCTTATATATTCATTCATTCATTCAGTAGGTGTTGACCATGAGTTATGTACCAGGTGCTGTGTTAGGCTCTGGGGACACAAAAACAAATGAGAAATTCTTGATTAGTCCCAAAAAGCATCTGAGATGCCCAATGGGCATTTGGTCTATGATTTCTCATTACAGTAGACTTCCAGAAGTGTGTTATTAGTCAGACAAAGGATATAAAGTGAGAGATTTTTCAACCGCTCCCTCCAACATTTTTAACATTTTAAAATCACAAAACCTATACTTGATAATTTAAAAGTTTTTTTTTTTTTTTTTTTTTTTTTGAGACAGAGTCTTGCTCTGTTGCCTGTGCTGGAGTGCAGTGGCGCAATCTTGGCTCACTGCAACCTACGCCTCCCAGTTTCAAGTGATTCTCCTACCTCAGCCTCCTGAGTAGCTGGGATTACAGAAGCATGCCACCACGCCCGGCTAAGTTTTGTATTTTTAGTAGAGATGGGATTTCACCATGTTAGCCAGGCTGGTCTCGACCTCCTGATCTCAGGTAATCTGCCCTCCTTGGCCTCCCAAAGTGCTGAGATTACAGGCGTGAGCCACTGTACCTGGCCGTTAAAAATATTAATACGCAAAGTACAAAATGAAAGCCCTTTGTCTACTTCTTGGGGTAACCACTGTTAAAGAGTGTGGAATATATCCTGTCTATAAGATATCTACATATGTGGAAAAAATACATATATCCACATAATATGTTTTTAAACAAAAATAAATATATTTTGTTCTGTAGCTTGCTTTTCCACTTACCATATGATGGATATTTCTCTGTGTCTCATTATTTTAAATAGTTGTGTCTATAGAGTATTGCATAGTATACATGCATAATAGATTTAACCGTTCCTTATTTGAGCATATTAGGAAACAAATTTTACCAAGAGAAGTTTTGAGTAGGCCTGATAGCTAACTTCAACTATTAGTAAAGTTGATATATGAAAGAGAGAAAAAAATGGCCCAGGATGTAGAAGCAGAACTGGTAGGTACTGGCTGGGCGCAGTGGCTCATGCCTGTAATCCCAGCACTTTCGGAGGCCGAGGCTCACCAATCACTTGAGGTCAGGAGTTCGAGACCAGCCCCTACAACACGGTGAAACCCCGTCTCTACTAAAAATACAAAAATTAGCCAGGCATGGTGACGTGCGCCTGTAATCCCAGCTGCTTGGGGGGCTGAAGCAGGAGAATCGCTTGAACCCGGCATGTGGAGGTTGAAGTGAGCTGAGATCTACCTGGGCTGCAGAGTGAGACCCTGTCTAGAAAAAAAACCCCAAAAAACAAAACAGAATTAGTAGGTAGTGAACAGAAGTTAGGTATAGGGAAACAAAAGTTAACTCCAAGTAGAGAGGAACTCCCAAGCAGAGGTGCTGTAGATGGGATTAACTGCCCAGGAGAGAGCTATCCGAGAGCTGTTCTTGCCTGAGCTTGCCACCCCCGTTTTTAGGATGCTGCAGAAGAAATTCAAGCACTGGATGGGGGCCGTAGGTAGACTTTAGCACATTAGAATCAGTAAAGACCCATCTGTCTTTGGGAAAGAAGCTGTGAGAAAATATAATAATTCCTAATTCTTGAGCTTATAGAATTTGGAATTGAAGAATAAATTATTTTTTTAGTTTTTACTTTCCTTTATAACTTAATTTTTAGTTAGATTTCCCTCCATTATGACAGAAATACAAGCTTGCTGTGAAAGAAAACAAAAATTATAGTGCAGTAGCAGTAGGTTTTTTTTTTTTGTAACTCACCCACCCCCTAGTACAGAAGAGTTTAGAGGGAAAACGGAATCATAGCTAACATTTTGTTCTATAGTCTATTTGTGCTAACAGGCCTATAAGAATAGCAACAAAACCTGTTCCTTTTTTCTCCTCACTCTCAGTCTTGTGCCATTCCCAGTAGACTTCTATTTTTGGGGGCTATTTCTTCTGCTGTTTAGCTTCGTATTTCTAATACAATGTGTATTGCTTTTTCGTTAATTTCAGAAATTGAGTTTCCTGTTACAGTGTATTTGAATTTTAACTTACCCTTTACCCTCCCATCATCCACCCTTTTACCCTCCCATCATCATCATCATCCATCCAGCTATTGGCTTTTTTTTGTGCACCTTTGCATTTTAACACCTTTAGGCCTCTTCAGAGGTGACGTTCTCTAGAAGGACTCACTAATTGCCTGGCTATAGATATTCTAGAGCCAGTAGAAGAGAGACACCAGAGTCCTTTTGTGTGCAGTCTTTAACTTAATCCCTATATATTTATAATCTTAGCTTACTCCTGCCTTCCTCTGTTCCTGAGTCCTGAGTCCTGAGTCTGGGAATATATTTATTTTGTCTCTGATATAAATATTTTTTTTGAGCACTTATTATGTACCAGGCATTGAGTACTTATTATGTGCCAGGCTAAAAGTTTTTTATGTATTAATTTAAATTATCTCAACAGCCTTCTGCAGGTAGATACCATTTTTATTCATGTGTTATAGATGAGGAAATTGAAGCCCATAAAACTTAAGTAACTTGCCTAAGATCACACAGCTAGGAGGTGGTAATGTCTAGGCTTGAGCAGAAGTCTGACTTTTGAGCCATGTTCTTAACCATGGAGATTATATTGCCTGCTGAGTTTCTCAATAGCATCTCCTCTTGATTTCAAAACCTGGATAAAGTACAGGTTTTGGGTGACTTTTTTACTTGTTCCATTTTCTTTTTGTTTTTGTTTCCTGCCTTCCTATGGGCTACTTGGACAAGTTTTTAGAATTCCATTTTGCTTTATCTGTAGTGTTTTTGAGTGTATACCCTTGTGTAGCTTTAGTGGTTGCTAGGTTTTACATCATACATTTATAACTTACCACAGTCTACTGGTGATAAGTTGTATTGGTGAACATTTTACCAGTTCAAGTGAAGCGTAGAAACCTTACCTTCCTGTTGTCCCCTTGTCCTTTCTTGTATATAATATAATTGTCTTAAATATTTGCTTTACGTACATTGAGACCCACATAAGACAGTGTTAAAATATGTGTTTCAAACATCAAAACTCAAAAAGAGAAAAAGTAATTTTTTTTTTTGAGATGGATTCTTGCTCTGTCACCCAGGCTGGAGTGCAGTGCCGTGATCTCAGCTCACTGCAACCTCTGCCTCCCAGGTTCAAGTGATTCTCTGACCTCAGCCTCCCGAGTTGCTGGGACTATAGGCGTACACTACTATGCCCAGCTAATTTTTGTATTTTTAGTAGAGATGGGGTTTCACCATGTTGGCCAGGATGGTCTCGATCTCTTGACCTCATGATCCCCCTGCCTTGGCCTCCCAAAGGCTGGGATTACAGGTGTGAGCCACCGCACCCGCCCTTTTTTTTTTTTTTTTTTTTTTTTTTGGAGACAGAGTTTCGTTCTTGTTACCCAGGCTGGAGTGCAATGGCGCGATCTCGGCTCACTGCAATCTCTGCCTCCTGATTTCAAGCAATTCTACGGCCTCAGGCTCCCAAGTAGCTGGGATTACAGGCATGTGCTACCATGCCTGGCTAATTTTTGTATTTTTAGTAGAGATGAGTTTTCACCATGTTGGCCAGGTTGATCTCGAACTCCTGACCTCAGGTGATCTGCCTGCCTTGGCCTCCCAAAGTGCTTGGATTATAGGTGTGAGCCACCACACCTGGCTGAGAAAAAGTAATTTTATCTACCCATATATTTATAGTCTTCATTGTTCATTCTTCCTTCCTTCTAAACCCTTCATTTAATCTTTTCTGAACATTAGGTAGCCAACTTTAGAGTATGTCTGCTAGCAACAAATGTCTCAGTTTACCTGTGTATTCCTGGGATGACAGTTCTTTTCTTTAGCGCTTGAAAAACGTGCCACTTCCTTCTGGCCTCCGTGGTTTCTGATGAGAAATCCCTTTTCATTCACGTTGTTGTTCCTCTATAGATAAGGCATCATTTTTCTCTTGCAGCTTTTGAGAGTTTTTCGTTGTCTTTAGTTTTCAGAAGTTTGTATTTCTTGGAGTGGATTTCTTTAGGCTCATCCTAGTTGATGTTCTTGAATCTGTAGGTTTTATATCTCTTGCCAGATTTAGGAAAATTTCAGCCATTATATCTTCAAATACCTTAACATCCACGTCTGTGTTCTCTCCTTCCAGGATTCTGATGACATGGATATTAGATCTTTTGTTACAGTTCTGAGGCTCTGTGTATGTGTATCTATATATACACACACACACATATATATGTATACACATATATACACACAGACACATCATATATATATGTCTGTTTTCTCTCTATTGAGATTGGGTAGTTTTTATTCCATCTTCCAGTTTGCTGATTCTTTCCCTTTTTTTCCTCCATTGGCTGCTGAATTCATCTATTGAGTTTATTTCTGTTACTATATTTTTCAGTTCTAAAATTCCCATTTGATTCTTCTCTGTATCTTCTATTTCTTTGCTAAGATTTTCTGGGTTTTTTTCCCCATCTGTTTCAGGCATGTTCATAATAGTTTGTTGAAGCATTTTTATGATGGCTACATCATAATCCTTGTCAGATAATTCTAACATTTATGTCATCTCTGTATTAGTGTCTGTTGATTGTCTTTTCTTACTCAAGTTGAGATTTTCTTTGTTCTTGAGTTGACAAGTGATTTTCATTTGAAACCTGGGCATTTTGGGTGTTATGAGACTGTAGATCTTATTTATTTTTTATTTTTTCTTGAGACAGTCTCACTCTGTTGCCCACGCTGGAGCTCAGTGGTGCCATCTTGGCTCACTATAACCTCCACCTCCCAGGTTAAAGCAATTCTCCTGCCTCAGCTTCCCGAGTATCTGGGACTACAGGCGCATACCACCATGCCTGGCTAATTTTTTGTATTTTTAGTAGACAATGGGGTTTCACCATATGGCTAGGCTGGTCTCAAACTTTTGGCCTCAAGTGATTTGCCTGCCTCGGTCTCCCAAAGTGCTGGGATTACAGGTGTGAGCCATTGCGCCCGGCCTATAGATCTTATTTAAATCTTCTAGTTTAGCAGCCTCCTCTGATACTGCACAGGGTAATGGAGTGTGCCATCTTGTTATTGCCAGAGGTGGGTGAAAGTCCAGGTTTCTTCTTACTTGGCCTCGTTACTGCTGGGGGGGATTGAAAGTTTAGGCTCTCTACTAGGTCTCTGCTGATAACATCCTGTCTGGGAAGGATAGGAGTTCCTTGTTCCTTCTCTCTGTGTGTCCTCTGACACCATGGTGGTGCAACCTCATTACTGCTGGTGGTAATGCAAATCTGATTCCCTACTGAGCCTTCTTGGACACCACCCCAGTGAGGTGGGGAGGGTGCCTTGTTATAGCTGGATAAAGGTGAAGTCTAGGCTATCCGCTTGAACCTTGCTAAGAGGGGGATTTGTAGTTCTTTTCTGTGATGTTTGGCTGCAGTAGATTGGTTATTGTCTTGAAGTTTTCTGTCTTGCCAGGCTGTCCTTTTCTGGTCCCTTAGCTGGGGAAAGTAGACTCTTCTTGGGGATTTGTGTGTGTGTCCACTAGCATTACCAGGTTGTTGGCTTTTCCTTCACCCAGAACGGAGAACATGAGGCAGAAAGAAAATTCCGGGATTTCACTGTTGTGTCATCCTTAAGATTCTGCAGTCTCTGGCTTGTCTGTCCTTTGTCTACCTTTCAGAACCCTTTTTGTCTCTTTTATATGTGATGTCCAGTGTGTTTATCTGTACTTAGCAGGAGGAATTAATTCTTTCTCAGTTTCTTTTAAAATTATTTTAAATAACAGATACTTACCATTTTTTTTTTGTTTTGTTTATACCATGATGGTGCAACTTCTGAGATAACTTCAGAAAGTTCAAATATATCAACCTTAAAGGCCAGCTGATTTTTAGACTCTTCTAAGATGTTTTTAATCTCTTATTTCACTGAGTCACTTTATAGTTTTATCTTGAAATATTATGAGCTTCCATTACTAGATAATAAAATGTCATGAAAACATTCTTATTTATTGCCTAGTTGGAAAAGCTTGTGGATTTGAGTATAAGTAGAACAAAACCAGAAACATTGTTGACCTGTACAGTTGCAGTAGTGTGTGTGACTTACACAGTTTATTCCTGAGAGTGGTACGGTATACCTAGAATATGTGCTAAATTACCCCTGTTTTTCCTCAGCTGGAGCCGAGACGGCCATAAGCTCGTGAGTGCCTCCACTGATAACATAGTGTCACAGTGGGATGTTCTTTCAGGCGACTGTGACCAGAGGTTTCGATTCCCTTCACCCATCTTAAAAGTCCAGTATCATCCGCGAGATCAGTATGTCTAAGCTATTTCTCTCCTTGGGTGGGGTCTAATTCTATATGGATTATATGGAATGGGCTCATGATAATTTTAGTTATGGTTTTAGAAGGCAAATACGCATCTCTTCAAAACTTCTACATAAAATAATCTTTCTATCTAGGTTGGCTCTACTGAATACATTTCTTTCTTTCTTTCTTTTTCTTTTTCTTTTTTTTTTTTTGAGACAGGGTCCTGCTCTGTCACCCAGGTTGGAGTGCAGTGGCGCAATCTTGGCTCACTGCAACCTCTGCCTCCCGGGTTCAAGATTCTCCTGCCTCAGCCTCTCGAGTAGCTGGGGCTGCAGGCGCATGCCACCATGCCCAGCTAATTTTTGTATTTTTAGTAGAGACGGAGTTTCCCCATGTTGGCCAGGTTGGGCTCGAACTCCTAACCTCGTGATCTGCACACGCCGGCCTCCCAAAGTGCTGGGATTACAGGCGTGAGCCAGTGCACCTGGCCCTGAATACTTTTTTTTTAATTTAAATTTTTTTTTTAAAAATTTTTATTTTTATTTTTTTGCGATGGAGTCTTGCTGCGATGCCCCGGCTGGAGTGCAATGGCGCAGTCCCAGCTTACTGCACCCTCCTCCTATTTTCAAGCGATTCTCCTGCCTCAGCCTCCCAAGTAGCTGGGATTACAGGCATAGGCACCACATCTGGGTAAGTTTTTGTATTTTTAGTAGAGATGCGGTTTCACCGTGTTGGCCAGGCTGGTCTCAAACTCCTGACCTCAAGTGATCTGCCCACCTCAGCCTCCCAAAGTGCTGGGATTACAGGTGCGAGCCACTGCGCCCGGTTTCTTATTTTTTTTAAATGATTATGTGTTATTTCATCAAGACTAATTTTACTCAGAATTTTCCCTGTTATTAGACTTGTGGATTTTATGCTTTTTCACTGTTTCAAATTTGCTTGGGCTGGGCAAGTTGATGAGGGTATGGACAGGGATCAGGGAAAAGAACAGGGAATCAGCTTGCTGATACCAAAGCAACAGCCAATGTACTGTTCGTATTTTTAAACAGGAACAAGGTTCTCGTGTGTCCCATGAAATCTGCTCCTGTCATGTTGACCCTTTCAGATTCCAAACATGTTGTTCTGCCGGTGGATGATGACTCCGATTTGAACGTTGTGGCATCTTTTGATAGGCGAGGGGAATATATTTATACAGGAAACGCAAAAGGCAAGGTAAGCCTAAAAGCTGGCAAATCAGGCATCTTGTACACTGGCTCATTTAATGTTTACTTGTTTTGTTTCCTTTGAAAATTTTTTTATTCTTGGACTAAGCACAGTTCCTGCCTGCAGCAAATGTAGTCTAATTTTCCTCCATTGCTTAACAATAATTTTTGATCTTTGGATTTAGAGTGATAGAGATTATTTGACCTAGAAAAGCATGGAAGGACCTTTACTGGATGCTAGTAATGAAGGGCCATTATGAAATTATAAAACTTCAATGTCATGTTATCAACTGGAACACTGCTGATCAAAATGTCTTAATATCTGGTTTTATAAAAGATTGTATAATTCAGGCAAACTTAACTTACAGTACTGAGACTTATTCTTTTTCCTTTTTGTTAACTTCTGACCTTGCCTTTTGGAATGTGTAGGCCCTTTTCTCTGGAATACATTGTAGAAGGTGTTTCTTCTGTGGAATAAGAAGTCAGGTCAGGTGACCTTTAAAGGTTCTTTTCATGCTTAGAGTAGTTCCACTGGGCATCTTGATTTATTTTTATTTTTATTTTTTGACTGGGGCACATGGGCTAGTATAATTTCATGGCTATTTTAGACAGGCACTTTTTGCTTTTTTTTTTTTTTTTTCTGAGATGGAGGCTCACTCTGTTGCCTGGCTGGAGTGCAGTGTGTGATCTCAGTTCACTGCAACCTCCACCTCCTGGGTTCAAGCGATTCTGCTGCCTCAGCCTCTTGAGTAGCTGGGATTACTCCTGACTTTAAGTGATCTGTCCACCTCAGCCTCCCAAAGTGCTGTGATTACAGGTGTGAGCCACTGCACCCGGCCTTAGAAAGGCATTTTTTTTTTTTTTTTTTTTTTGAGATAGAGTTTCGCTCTTGTTGCCCAGGCTGGAGTGCAATGGCATGATCTCGGCTCACCGCAACCTCTGCCTCCCGGCTTGAAGCGATTCTCAGCCTCAGACTCCCAAGTAGCTCGGATTACAGGCATTCACCACCATGCCTGGCTAATTTTGTATTTTTAGTAGAGTTGGGGTTTCTCCATGTTGATCAGGCTGGTCTTAAACTCCCAACCTCAGGTGATCCGCTTGCCTCGGCCTCCTAAAGTGCTGGGATTATAGGTGTAAGCCACCGCTCCCGACCTAGAAAGGTGATTTTTAAGAAATTGTGATAAAATACACACAGCGTAAATTTTACCATTTCAGCCATATTTAACTGTACAGTTCAGTGGTATTAATGTACATTCACTCTGTTGTGCAGTGATCACCATCCATCTTTAGAAATCTTTCATCTTGTAAAACTGGAATTCTGTACCTATTGAATCATAATTTCCCATTCCCTGCTCTCTGCCAGCCCCTAAAAACACCCTTTGACCTTCTCTCTTTAAGAATTTGACTACTCCAGGTACCTCATATAAGGGGAATCATATAGTATTTGCCCTTTTGTGACTGGCTTATTTCACTTAGTTTAATGTCCTCAATTTCATCCATGTTGTAGCATGTGTCAGAATTTTCCTCCTTTTCAAGTCTCAATAATACTCCATTTTATGTATATACCACTTTTGTTTATATGGCTTATCTGTCAGTGGATACTTGGGTGGCTTCTGTATTTTGGCTATTGTGAATAATGCTAAACATAATATTTTAAGAATAAATTGGCCAGGCATGGTGGCTCATGCCTGTAATTCCAGCACTTTGGGAGGCCAAGGTAGGCAGATCACCTGAGGTTGGGAGTTTGAGACCAGCCTGACGAACATGGATAAACCCCGTCTCTACTAAAAATACAAAATTAGCCGGGCATGGTGGCACATGCCTGTAATCCCAGATACTCAGGAGGCTGAGGCGGGAGAATCGCTTGAACCCAGGAGGCAGAGGTTGTGGTGAGCTCAGATCGCACCATTGCACTCTAGCCTGGGCAACAAGAGTGAAACTGTCTCAAAAAAAAAAAAAGAATAGATTAAGACCTTGTCTTATTTAAGGAGGCAGAACAGCAATATCAGTTAATCAGGTTAAATATATGGAATAGAGACATTTACATTTTTACCCAGTCTTTATGCAGTATTAGAAACAAGCCAAATCTAATTACTGTTAGTTATCGGAACACTTACTTTTCTCCCCCTCCTTTAAACTTCAGATTTTGGTCCTAAAAACGGATTCTCAGGATCTTGTTGCTTCCTTCAGAGTAACAACTGGAACAAGCAATACCACGGCCATTAAGTCAATTGAGTTTGCCCGGAAGGGGAGGTGAGTGAGATCTTACCTTTTTAGGGACAGTTTTAAGAGTGAGTAGAATGCAAAAATACATGGAAATTTGCAGTTTTCATGTATATTAAACTTCTTTAAAAAATGTACTTAAGGTTTTTAGAAACTTCTCTGGTTTTTGAGTTCATAAAATTTCCTGCAGTAGTTACATCTTCCTTATTTGGAGGTCGTCAGGCAGTTACTTTACAGAAAAATAAGTAAATGGTCAGTGCTTAGAACCAAAATGCCTGGCGTATAGTAAGCACTGGGTATATGATAACTATTATTATCATCAGAACTGATGTCATCAAATTCACATTGTAACTGAATATAGCCTATTTACCCTTTTAATTTTGGATGTTACTCTGATAAGGTTGGTTACCTAGTTAGAAGTCGTAGAATATATCAACAGAAATAGGAAATAGGTTGTCAGTAAGAGGTAATAGTCCTCCTATTTTGTTTAGGAACACCCATACATGACTTAGAGCAGGGGTCCCCAACCCCCGGACCACGGACCAGTATTGGCCTGTTAGGAACCGTGCCGCACAGCTGGAGGTGAACATTACCACCTGGGCTCTGCCTCCTGTCAGATCAGCAGCAGCATTAGATTCTCACAGGAGCACGGACCCTATTTTGAACTGCACATGTGAGGGATCTAGGTTGTACGCTCCTTATGAGAATCTAATGCCTGATGATCTGAGGTGGAACAGTTTCATCCTGAAACCATAACCCTCCTGCCAGCCTGGTCCATGGAAAAATTGTCTTCCACAAAACCAGTTACTGGTGCCAGAAACGTTGGAGACAGCTGACTTAGAGGATATTAATGTTCAAAATTCTGTTGAATTAAGAAAAGGTTACAGTCAGTGAAGTCTGTAAGAAAGTGATGAAATAACTAATATTTTATACAGATTTCTAAGATTTTCGATGTCATTACAGTAAAAATGACATTTTAAAATGACATATTTAGTTTATTACCTCATTTAGAAGATTATATGTAAAACAGGCCAGAGGAATGAAGTATTTATATCCATTTCACTGTAAACTTGTGAATTTAGTAAGCTGGTTTCAGTAGAGAGGTCTTGGAACTTAGTTAATATTGACAGTTTGTATATTTTGGGTTTAGGGATACACAGGAAGTATAAAACATACTCCCACTTCAAATTATATTTTGGTTTGGGAGATGACAAGTAGATACATAAATATTCTAGTCTGTTACTTAGATTTTCCCTCAATTCTTCACCAGTTTATTAGTTGTCTTGTAGTACTAAGGAACAGATTTCTGACCTCTGGTGTTGATATTTTTATCCTTCCTGTAGTTGCTTTTTAATTAACACAGCAGATCGAATAATCAGAGTTTATGATGGCAGAGAAATCTTAACATGTGGAAGAGATGGAGAGCCTGAACCTATGCAGAAATTGCAGGATTTGGTGAATAGGTATGTATCACAGCCTAGAAGAATATGTCATCATTCATGACCTGGGCTTGAGTTCCAGCTCTCCTTGGTACTTTCCTTGTCCTTTAGGACCCCATGGAAGAAATGTTGTTTCTCTGGGGATGGGGAATACATCGTGGCAGGTTCTGCGCGGCAGCACGCCCTGTACATCTGGGAGAAGAGCATTGGCAACCTGGTGAAAATTCTCCATGGGACGAGAGGAGAACTCCTCTTGGATGTAGCTGTGAGTACATTAGGACATTGCTCTTGTTAGTCACATAATCTAAAAAATCTGGAATCTGTTCTTAACAATCTATTTTTCTTTCCTTCACTAAAACTTAGTGGCATCCTGTTCGACCCATTATAGCATCCATCTCCAGTGGAGTGGTATCTATCTGGGCACAGAATCAAGTAGTAAGTATTCTATTTTACTTGCTTTGAAACTGGATACCCTTCTTTTTATCAAAGAACCTTATACATAGGAAGCTAAAAATTACCTTATTTATTTTCTTTTGCGTATGATTCTCGCAACCTAAATTACATAGGTTCAGTGCATCTAGTTGCACTTTATTTTGGTGGGAAGGTCTTGGTCCCAATTTGGTTTTCTGGCTCTTTTCAGGGAGAAGCTCTAGTGAACTTTCTGTTGCTTTTTTCTATTATTTATTTGAGATACATTTTTCTTTTGCTTTTCTTACTTTCAGGTCAGTTTCTGTTTTATATCTTAATTTTACTTTGAACACCTTTAAATTACATTTGTAATCAGTGTACTTACAAGAAAATTTAACATTTTATCTCAAAATTCCTAAAATGAGCAAAGAAGGCAGTGACTCAAAAGAGCTACAGTTAATAACTTAGAACGTTTAAGATAGAAAATACCTAAGCTAGTAAAACTTACAGATACCCGTTTTTTTTCTTATCTGCGAAATTTAATCTAAGAATTGTGAATTCCTTTCATGCTCAGATCTTTCATTTTATCATTAATGTGTAGATTACAGATTATTGCTTTCACGTATAGTTAAGTAGTATATTTTGTTGTATAGGAAAACTGGAGTGCATTTGCACCAGACTTCAAAGAATTGGATGAAAATGTAGAATATGAAGAAAGGGAATCAGAGTTTGATATTGAAGATGAAGATAAGAGTGAGCCTGAGCAGACAGGTAATATTTCTCAATTGCAGACAGGATTTCCTAAAGGGAAAATGATTGCTTTACTTAATATTCTTCATTTGTGTTGTAAATTTATTTCAGCACTTCATCTAAAATGTCCCCTTTCCACCCCACTTTTTTTTTTTGAGACAGAGTTTCGCTCTTGTCACCCAGGCTGGATGCAATGGTGTGATTTTGGCTGACTGCAACCTCCGCCTCCTGGGTTCAAGCGATTCTCCTGCCTCATCCTCCCGAGTAGCTGGGATTACAGGTGCTTGCCACCATGCCCGGCGAATTTTTTGTATTTTTAGTAGAGACGGAGTTTCACCATGTTGACCAGGCTGGTCTGGAACTCCTGACCTCAGGTGATCCACCCGCCTTGGCCTCCCAAAGTGCTGGCATTACAGACATGAGCCACTGTGCCTGGCCTATGAACCTGGCCCTCTTTTTCCTTTAAGCTTACACAATCTCCACGGTATTTGGAGAGCCCTAATTTATAAGGTGTTAACTAAGGGCTTATTTGGGTATTCCCAGGGCTCAAGCAGCTCTCTTAACATATCATTGTGTATTTCCTGATTAATTGCAGATGACTGAGGACATACATGCAGCACCTAGCAAAGAACTCACCATGCTAAGAGTGCTCAGCTTTTCCCGTGTATTCTGTCACTCTATCGGGAGAACCCGCTCCCGATGTTTAACATGGGTTCTTTTCTATTTCCTAAGTGTCTCGGCTGGGTTGAGAAATAAAGGGAAAGAGCACAAAAGAGAGAAATTTAAAGCTGGGTATCCAGGGGAGACATCACATGTCGGCAGGATCCGTGATGTCCCCCGAGCCATAAAACCAGCAAGTTTTTATTAGCAGTTTTCAAAAGGGGAGGGAGTGCATGAATGGGGTGTGGGTCACAGAGATCACATACTTCACAAGGTAATAAAATATCACAAAGCAAACGGAGGCAGGGCGAGATCACAGGACCACCGGATGAGGTGAAATTGAGGTGAAATTAAAATTGCTAATGAAGTTTCTGGCAGGCATTGTCATTGATAACGTCTTATCAGGAAACAGGGTTTGAGAGCAGATAACCTGTCTGACCACATTTTGTTAGGTGGGAATTTTCCTCGTCCTAATAAGCCTGGGAGCGCTATAGGAGACCGGGGCTTATTTCATCCCTTTGGCTTCGACCATAAAAGATATGGACTGGACGCCTTAAAAGGGGCCGTCTATAGGCCTACCTTCAGGGTGCATTCTCTTTCTCAGGGATGTTCCTTGCTGAGAAAAAGAATTTAGCGATATTTCTCCTATTTGCTCATGAAAGAGGAGAAATATAGCTCTGTTCCGTCCGGCTCACCGGTGGCCAGTTCAAAGTTACCTCTCTTGTTACCTGAACATTGCTGTTACCCTGTTCTTTTTTTAAGATGCCCAGATTTCATATTGTTCAAACACACACACTCTACAAACAATTTGTGCAGTTGATACAATCACAGGGTCCTGAGGCGACATTCATCCTCCTCAGCTTACAAAGAAGATGACGGGATTTAGAGATTAAAGTAAAGACAGGTATAGGAAATCACAAGGATATTCATTGGGGAAGTGATAAGTGTCCATGAAATCTTCACAATTTATGTTCAGAGATTACAGTAAAGACAGGTGTAAGAAATTATAGAAGTATTAATTTGGGGAACTAATAAATGTCCATGAAATCTTCACAATTTATGTTCTTCTGCCTCGGCTTCAGCCAGTCCCTCCGTTCAGGGTCCCTGACTTCCAACAACATCACTCCTTTGTCAGTAAGAGACGGGTCAAGAGCCTGGGCTCTGAAGTCAGACTGCCTTGGGCAAAATACTACTTAACCTGAATTTCCTCATCTGTAAAATAGGGATAATAATAGTACCTGCTTTTTAGGGTTGTGGGGAGTAAGTGAAATAATTTATGTAAAGCACTTAGTATATGCCTAGGCCATAATAAGCACTAAGATGTTAATTTCCATTACGATTATGACTGATTTTATCTCTTCTGAATTTCTAGATAGGAGCTCCTTAAGAATAAAGATTTGACGTTTTATCCCCTGTTATCCCCATGGTGTCTAACACAGGGCTTTATAACATAGTAAGGTTTGTGTGGGTGAATGCTTAGGATGCTCAATTGGCACTGCCAGTGAGTAATTAATGCCACAGATTATTGACTCCTGAGACACTTGATGGTGCCAGGAATCAGGGGATTGGGAATGAGGTTGGTTCTCTAGTTTGAAAGTGCTGGTCCTCACTTTTGTGATATTAGATAACTTGCATGCCTAATGTGTTTTAGGAGGACCTCCAGGGAAGCAGAATGTTCTAGATTCTAGGGTTACCTTCTGTCAAACCTTCCCAGATTTCCACATAAATTGTTCCTCCTTCCCATATCCTGAGCACATTACACATACCATTACTGTATTAAATGGAAACTGTCTATCTGTCTTCCCAGTTAGACTCTGAACCTTTTACTGAAGAGCTGTTCCCAACTGTTTCTGGGTCATTGCACTATTTTCAGTGCCTAGCATAGGGTGGAAATTCAGCACATATTTGTTAAATGATTAAGTGAAGTGAACTGTTTGGTTTTCCTCCTTTCTCTGGAATTTCAGCTTATGAAAACCTTGAAGCTGCAAATAAAAAGCAGTTTTTCACTTCTCAAACATCTCCTGTGTTTCTGTCCTGTCAGGGGCTGATGCTGCGGAAGATGAGGAAGTGGATGTCACCAGTGTGGACCCTATCGCTGCCTTCTGTAGCAGGTGAGCCGGCCCGAAAGGCTGGGCACCTTGGCTGCTGCTGCTCCTGGTCTCTGGGGGAGCACTCCACAGTTCCCCGGGCTATCCCTTCAGTCCCGTCTGCTTATTAGCTAAAAGAGATCACTCGTTTGGTGTACAAGAAATCCAATGTAGCCTTTCTTCTCTACTCCTATTTTCCCTTCACTTCTCCCTGATAGAGAATTTTAAGGAACCACAATAATTTATTTATCCTGTTTATCTTTATCACCAATTTTATCAATTGTCTGATTCTCTTTTATTCATCTTGGCTTTCTTAAAGTTCTAGATCCATACCTGTTGCTTATGCTTAATATAGGTGATAGAGGAAGGGCTCATGGTTTAAGCAACTATCTCCTCTTTTTTCCAATCCCTTGTCTGATCCTGCTCCAAATAGTGATGAAGAGCTGGAAGATTCAAAGGCTCTATTGTATTTACCCATTGCCCCTGAGGTAGAAGACCCAGAAGAAAATCCTTACGGCCCCCCACCGGATGCAGTCCAAACCTCCTTGATGGATGAAGGGGCTAGTTCAGAGAAGAAGAGGCAGTCCTCAGCAGATGGGTCCCAGCCACCTAAGAAGAAGCCCAAAACAACCAATATAGAACTTCAAGGAGTACCAAATGATGGTAAGAGCTGCATCTTCTCCCTCTGGCCTGACAGATGCCGCTCTCTGCTCCCCAGCTCAATCTGGTAATTTCCTGTTTCAGCGATTTTACCTTAGAGGAATTTTCCCATGAGTCTATTTTATAGTGCTTTACAACTTTATAATGATTGCATCTGTGTTCACTTCTCTCTTAAAATGGAGAAATTCTGCCCTTCAGTACTTTGCCTAAAATGCTGCACTTTAATTCTTCTGACAGCCGGCTCAGAGTTTATTATACCATTCTTCTTTCAAATTTTTCCCCATAGAGTGATTTTATTAGATATAAAGTACTAGTTAGACTTGGACAATCATTTCATCCTTCCTGCCACCTTTTATAGTCTGACTTGAGAATCCTTTATTATCATGTCTTGGGATAGGTAGGGGTGGATGGGGGCATGTGTTTACTATTGAGCATCCTCCTTCCTCTTCTTTTTTTTTTTTTTTTTAGAGACAGGGTCTTGCTCTGTTGCCCAGGCTGCAGTGCAGTGGCGTGATCTTGGTTCACTGAAACCTCCGCCTCCCAGGTTCAATCAATTCTTCTGCCTCAGCCTTCCGAGTAGCTGGGACTACAGGCATGCACCACCATGCCTGGCTAATTTTCGTATTTTTAGTAGAGATGGGGTTTTGCCGTTTTGGCCAGGCTGGTCTTGAACTCCGGACCTCAAGTGATCCGCCCGCCTCGGCCTCCCAAAGTGCTGGGATTACAGGTGTGAACCACCGCACCCGGCCCTTCCTCTTCTCTTTTAGCTAACTGCAGATCACATTTTGCAACTACATATTTTCCTGATGTTATTGATTTCTGTGTCTACTCTGTTTCAGACACTCTTTGGTATATATACCATTGCTGACTTTTACATCAACCCTGCAAGTTGTTTTACCTGCTTTTTAAAGGAGAAAATTTAGGCTGAGGTTATGTGTAAGAGGTTCTGTAACTTGCCTAAAGTCTCACAGGAAGTGGTGGAGTCAGGATTCTCATTCTAGTCTCTCTAATTCCAAAGCCCATTCTCTTTCTGCTCTCACACGCCTCTCTGTGTATGTGTGTGTGCGTGTATGTGTGTTCCTTCTTCTGGCTTGGTTTGATAGTATCAGTGCATCTTTCAGCTACTTGTTCAATTTAGAGTTACCGTGACTTGGCATGAACATTTTAGCCAGGGGTGTCCAATCTTTTGACTTCCCTGGGCCACATTGGAAGAATAATTGTCTTGGGCCACATATAAAATATACTAACAGTAATGATAGCTGATGAGATTTTAAAAATTGCAAAAAAACTCATAATGTTTTAAGAAAATTTATGAATTTGTGTTGGGCTACGTTCAAAGCTGTCCTGGGCCGCAGGTAGCCTGTGGGCCACAGGTTGCACATACTTGATATAAGCCATGTGTGCCTTTTGACCAAGCAACTATCTCTCATTTAATGGCCACTGTTTTGTAGTCATACAAATAAGACAGACTTTTCTCTTTATAATTATTAATTGATCCGGGACGCAAAGCAACATTCTTTGCTCAACAAAGTTGTGGTTGGGGTGATGGGACTGGTGTCATGTGGATTCCTTTCCATGCCTGTGTGTCCTACAGAAGTCCATCCACTACTGGGTGTGAAGGGGGATGGCAAATCCAAGAAGAAGCAAGCAGGCCGGCCTAAAGGATCAAAAGGTAAAGAGAAAGATTCTCCATTTAAACCGAAACTCTACAAAGGGGACAGAGGTTTACCTCTGGAAGGATCAGCGAAGGGTAAAGTGCAGGCGGAACTCAGCCAGCCCTTGACAGGTAAGGACACATTGGGAGCACTGTCTGGCTTGCTTCGTGGCCTTGCTTTGTATAGCCCTTGACTATATTTAACTGCAACATTTTTTCCCCCTCCCTTCCTACCTTTTTCCCAGCAGCAGATAATCTCTAATTTTAAGCTGCTGCTAAGGGCAGGCTAAACCAGATTTAATTCAGTGGCTCTTAACCTTGGGTCTGTAAATAGTTTTCAAGAAGTGTACATTCCCCTGATGTTATATGCAAAATATTATGTGAATATTTTTCTGGGGAAGATGTCCATAGCTTTCATCAGATTCCTGTAGGAATTCATGACCCAAAAAAGGGTAAGAACCCCTGGCTTAATTCATTTCTTCATCCCTATTTGCTCTTAGGTTTTTTGTTTGTTTTGTCTCAAATAAAAGAGCCAGACAAGTAGCCAGAAATACAAGCTTGTTTTATATAGTCTTTGACTGGTTCACTGTAGCATCTTTTCTCTCCCTCTTCAGATTGTTCAAATCCCACAGGTAGTGCTTTCTCTCTCTTAGTAGTCCAGAAGCAATAATGAAATTGTTAGTAGTACCATCATGTTAAGGAAGAAGATGGGGTTTGTTTTGGTTTTTAATTTTTTTCCGGTATCTGAAAACAGGAGGAAATGACCAAAAAGACAGAAACTACAGTATCTGTGTAGCATCTTAACACCTAAGCCTTTTGATACATAATATTTGAGTTTTCTCACTTTTATATTACTGAGGGATTTTTATTGGGGGACAGTAAACAATTTCTGTTTCTTACCAAACATTTGTGAGCCTAGGCTAATTGGTCTCTTGTTTAGAAAATGTTAATCAAATTAGAATCCATTTCTGTGTAAACATTGGGCTTTGGAATTTTTTTTTTTTTTTTGCTTTATATAGAAGCACTGCTTTAGTTAATACAGTATTCTCAATTTTTTTGTGGCTAGTTGGTAGACTTAAAGGTGGATTGATAACGTGTCAGTGGTTGTGTTCAGGCTCCCCCGACTTTAAAATTTTAATCTAAATGTGTTCAAATGTGATAAGGACTAGAGTGCAAAACAGAATTCTTTGTTTAATTTATAACTTACATGATTTAATCGTTGTCTGTAAACATGAATTCTCTTACAGAGAAGCTGAAATAGACTGTTATTCATCATTTTGAGTATTCTACCTCAAGTTTACTAGATTTTAGACTTTAGTTTTTGATAGCCCAACACCATACCACTGAGTACCAATATTTTTTTTCCGACAATATTTATGGTGGTGCACTGATGGTTACCACCTCCACATTCAACCCACCTAAGGCTGTGTTTGTGTATATATACATGTAATGCTGTGTGTGTGTATTTTTTTTTTTTTGAGACGGAGTTTCACTCTTGTCCCCAGGCTGAATTGCAGTGGTGCGATCTCAGCTCACTGCAACCTCTGCCTCTGGGTTCAAGTGATTCTCTTGCCTCAGCTTCCTGAGTAGCTGGGATTACAGGTGTGTGCCACCATGCTCGGCTAATTTTGTATTTTTTTTTTAGTAGAGATGGGGTTTCACTATGTTGGTAAGGCTGATCTTGAACTCCTGACCTCACGTGATCCACCCACCTCGGCCTCCCAGAGTATTGCGATTACAGGCGTGAGCCATCACTCCCGGCATGTTTGTATATATTGTAAAGTAGCCTGGAGCAGTCATGTGGGCATTGCCAACAAAGATTGCAGACTGACTAGATGTAAGTAAAAACAGTCCTTCCAAGCCCACTTCTTGCACACACTGATGCCACTACAGAAGAAACGCAATTTAAAGTTTAAATAGATTTCCCTGGCCCGGAGAGCTAAAATGTTTTAAGGGTGATTTAAAATGTGGCCAAACATAATTAATTAAAACACTTTAGCGGGCCGGGTGCGGTGGCTCAAGCCTGTAATCCCAGCACTTTGGGAGGCCGAGACGGGCGGATCACAAGGTCAGGAGATCGAGATCATCCTGGCTAACACGGCGAAACCCCGTCTCTACTAAAAACACAAAAAATTAGCTGGGCGAGGTGGCGGCGCCTGTGGTCCCAGCTACTCGGGAGGCTGAGGCAGGAGAATGGCGGGAACCCGGGAGGCGGAGCTTGCAGTGAGCTGAGATCTGGCCACTGCACTCCAGCCTGGGCGACAGAGCGAGACTCCGTCTCAAAAAAAAAAAAAAAAAAAACAACCACACACTTTAGGACAGTCTTCTAGCTTCTTAAAACCTGTCTATCCCTAATCATGTGCTTTTCAGAAGGAAATGTATGGTAAATAAGGCTCACACCTGTAATTCTAGCAGTTTGGGAGGTTGAGGCGGGAGGATTTCTTGAGCCCATGAGTTCAAGACTAGCCTGGGCAACATGGTGAGACCCCATCTATGTAAAAGGCAACCAAACAAACAAGAAAAAACCTTGAGCTGGGTGCAGTGGCTCATGCCTGTAATGCCAGCACTTTGAGAGGCCAAGACAGGAGGATTGCTTGAGCCCAGGAGTTTGAGACCCGCCTGGGAACAAAATAATAAAAAAATTAGCCAGGCGTGGTGGTGCACACCTGTGGCCCACTTAGTAACATAGGAAGCTGAGGCAGGAGGATCGCTTGAGCCCAGGAGTTTGATATTGCAGTGAGCTGTGATCACGTCGCCGCACTCCAGCCTGGGCAACAGAGGGAGACACTGTCTCAAACAAAAATAAAATCAGCCAGGTGCAATGACTCGTGCCTGTAATCCCAGCACTTTGGGAGGCTGAGGCGGTCAGAATGCTTGAGCCCAGGAATTCCAGACAAGCCTGGGCAACATAGTGAGACCCTGTCTCTACAAAAGAAAAAAATTAAAAAACCCCAAAAACCTCAAAGGGGCATTGAGGTATAGTTCCAAGACTTCCACAGAAGGATTACGTCTGCCTTTATTGACCAGCTGCAGTGTGGTTTGGATCTTTGTGAAGGCTGAAAATTTTGGGGAGAGTGATGAAATTGGATATCACAGATCATTCCATTAAAAGTCTGTTTTAGGGCAACTTATTATGTTTTTATATGGGATTGTTTGGGTGCGGGAAGGGCTTCATCCAGTAACGTAGTCGTCTTGGAGGGCCCTGAGCAGGCTGAGTTAGATTGGTACCTGCTGCTGATTTGCATGTGGCCTATCACGACCACCGAGGGAAACTCTGGCATTTGGAGCTCATATTCTTCCATACCTTGGAGATTTTCAGTAAAAGCCACTATATAGTCATTGTAGATTTCCCACCAGGTATTAAGAAAGGAAATCTGATCCAAAACTTCTGAGGCCAAACCATCTTCAAAAATCACTCCAGTTTGATGGTTGCATGTGTAGATTCAAGGTTTTGGCCCCCTGCCCCATGGACAACTTCTGCATTTGAGCCAAATCATTCGAAGGCAAGATTATAGTCATAGGCTGTGTTACTACCCAAGTTAGATGAATGACAACTGTTTGTTAATATCTGTAGTTGACCAGTTATTGTAGAAACTGTTCCTTAAACTGATTAGCCCTAACAAAGCTACCATAGTCTGTTGTCTGTTTTAACAGGAGAATATGCATTTCAAGGGAAAATTGGCAGACAGACCACTCTAGAGATAATCTGGCCATCTGGAATCTGCGGCTATAGAAAATTCTTTCCTGTCAAATAGCTTGTCAGTGTTGGCTAGCATTAGAGGGCCCACATTCATGCGAACATTTTTCTATGTGAGTGAGGACCCAAAGTGAAGCTTGGTGAGGGTAACCCTGAGCTTGGGACTTTTTGGAAGGACCAGGCTAACATAGTCTGCACTATCTATCAAATGCTTCTTAGTTACTTTAAATACTCTCCAGAGGACAGTCCTGAGACCAGAAACTTGAGATGTGAGCAGAATCACCAGTTTCCTAGTTGTCTGTGATTGCTCAGGGATTGCCCAAGAACTAGGGCTCCTTGGCAGTAAACATCAGTAGTAAAGTGGGACAAAGGTGTGGTCGGTTACATACATGTTCTAAAGGCCTCATGGGATGGTAGACTTGAAGGGGTTGGTGCACACCTGGGTCTGTTGGAGATGGCAAGGGCCAAAGTGAGCAGAGGCGACACTTCTGGGAGTGGACAGGCACCATGCAGATTTCCCTGTCTTGGGCTGCGCGACACCACTGCCCTGGTGCCAGCCCATCACCCCAGGGCTCTGAACCACCTCCAAGTTACTTACTGAATCTGGATTTTTTTTTTTTAATGCTTGGTAGTTTTGTTTTCCTTTTTTCTCTTTTTCTTCTTTTTCTCTCCCCTCTCTCCTTTCCTTCTTTTTCTTCCTTTCCTTGTGAAGACTAATTTATGAATTAGTCTAGAATCATGTAGTCTTTCTCACTCAATGGGATGTTATTAGCTAACCAAGGTAGGGTTTGAAATCTTGATTCAGTGTTCTCTTAGGCCGACCTTGATTGGGCTGCTACTGGAAAGTACCAATAATAGCTGGTCATTTTGAGCTGAATTTTCCTACCTATTACATTCCTGGAGATTTCCTTTATGTTGCAGCTAAATAATATGTTTCCTTGGGGGCAGTTGCTGCGTCAGGTCTTTAAATTGGCTGGAGTCTTCTGTATTGCTATTTCTGTGTATCTTATCTTGCTCATAGTACTGCTTGCTCTGGTTTTGATTTGTTGCCTGATGCCTCAACAAGCTTTTGTTTTGTTTGGTTTTTATTTATTTATTTTGTGTATTCAGAAGAACAAGGATGGTATGGAAACATGAGCTGCCCTCAGCTAACCAGTGTAAGGCAGCTCATTAGTCATCCTGAGTGCCCATTACTAATGCTGTTGATTAGTGATCAAACCACTTTCTCCTATTATGATTTAGGTTTGTTTAAAATGGCAATGTTGTATTCATTTTTAAACGATTGCAACTAAATTGGTCAGGGTACCTGTGGGAATAGTTGTTAAAAATTGCCTTAAAGTGGTTAAGGCATGATATTGAGTCTTGTGGAGTGGATTTTTCTATCTCAGGAGGTTTTTTAAAGATCAATGCGGCCGGGTGCAGTGGCTCACGCTTGTAATCCCAGCACTTTGGGAGGCTGAGGCGGGCGGATCACTTGAGGACAAGAGTTCAAGACCAGCCTGGCCAACATGGTGAAACCCCATCTCTACTAAAAATACAAAACAATTAGCCAGGCATGGTGGTGGGCGCCTATAATCCCAGCTACTCAGGAGGCTGAGGCAGGAGAATCGTTGGAACCCAGGAGGTGGAGGTTGCAGTGAGCCAAGATCACGCCATTGCAATCCAGCCTGGGCAACAAGAGTGAAACTCTGTCTAAAAAAAAAAACAATGCAAGGAATTCATTGTGATTTATGTTGAGAGAGATCTGAAAAACCGGTGCTAAGTAAGCTTTTAATCTGACTGAACTATGAAAAGTTTAAATTTGATTTTTAACAGCATAACATTCAGTAGAAAGTTTGTATCTCATTGTAACTTCAGTATGTTCTCAGGCACATGTGAATATATTTTTATTGCCAGTTTTTATTTGTGCAGGAACTTTAAAAATCAAAGTTATATAAATGGGTACTTTTGTTTCATAATTTGAGCAATTATTTTTTAACCATTTTACCTTCAGGTGCTCTCTGCCATTCCAAATGACACCTGGGAGGATTTTTTTCACCTTCTTGTCTTTTTACACTTCCTAGTTAATATTTCACAGCAGCTCATTTAAGGATGTCTCTCAGAGGTTGAGCAGCTTCTTGGAATAATCAGGGAAGTGTTCATTTCATTTTACTATTCAGGATATTATTTATCAATCGTTGGTGTGTAGCAATGTGGACAGTAGCTCTCATGAACATTTCACTGTATTTGGGATTCTAAGGTGATAAGAATGTCACTTAAGGAACTGTGGTGCTGGGAGAAGGGTTTCCTGTTCACTTGTTAATCATTTAGTAACTAATCAATCTTTAAATATATGAAGGGTTGAAAGGTGTGGTACCCTAAAATTTCTTCTCCTCTACTTACTGCACTTTTTGGAATGTTAAACATTATTTGTTAGCACCTTAGAGCATGGTTAGCAGCTTAGAAAAAATGTAGAACTCTGATCATTTTGCTTTTCCCCCCACCCTTTGGGATAGTACTGAGGAAAGTATTGGGGTGGGGGGTTTTGGATTTGGATTGTTTTGTTCAATAAAGAGTAATTGGGAGTTGGAGTTGGTTATGACTTTTCTTAAAAAGGGGAAATTTCTTGGTCCATGTGTGCTTGTAATGCATCATCCAGCATTCAATATT
Organism: Theropithecus gelada; assembly: GCF_003255815.1. Classification (NCBI taxonomy): domain Eukaryota; kingdom Metazoa; phylum Chordata; class Mammalia; order Primates; family Cercopithecidae; genus Theropithecus; species Theropithecus gelada. The sequence goes on from NC_037668.1 coordinate 160,538,396, forward strand.
TCTGTTCTTACAAGTAACTGGTCTAAATTGAAGCTAAAAGAAATCTTTTTGTGTCTGATCTCTTTAGCAGGAGGAGCAATCTCAGAACTGTTATGAAGACCTTTGAAGTTCTTCATTCTTTCCCACTTTGCCATCATGTGGCCTCTGGACACTGTGGTCAGTCATTTGAAAATTGACTTTAATTTAAAACAAAGGCGTGTGCCTCCCACCCAGGAGGTGGGAGGGTGAATTTTATGTTTAAATGAAGAAGTGAATTATGGAAGAAGAGTATACGACCTTCCCTTCCCTTTCAAGCATAAGTCCAAATAGACTCTCAGGAATGAAGATTTGTGAAGACATCAGATAGGAATTTTGACTCATTTAAACTTTGATGCCTAGTTATGTTGCTGGAGAAAAAATACCTGTGTTTTGCTCATCTAACTTTATTGTACCCAGCGTCATTTTGACCTGTCATTTCCTATCTCCCATTTGCCTTCTGTCCTCAATGCATGTCCTCGAGTGACTTCTTATCTGAAATTTTGCTACTGGTATCGTAGGAAAACTTTTGTTGCATACTCTCATTTTAAACTTCTCCTCTCCCCTAATACCTCCTATATTTCCATATTGTGTGCAAAGGATGGGCAGAAAAGAAAGTGCTTGAAAGATTTCAAATTTTCAGAAAGGGAACAATGAAGGCCCTCTCTTCCTCCCATACCACATTTTGCCCAAGAAGCCGGGCTGTAACAATTCAGGGTTTTCCCTTGTTTTCCTCTCATTGCATGTTTCCCTCCAATCTTGGTTCATTGTCATTAATCATGGTTTTTGAAGATAGCTAGTTTTATCCATCTCCAGCAATGAATCATCAATAGTTTATATTGCTTTACCTGTGCTGGCTTCCAGAGATGGAAACAAACCCAGGTGTCTCTCAACAAGCTACTTTTTTACTGGGTTGGGGGAATCTATGCAAGGAGTAAAGTAAAACCATCCGAATCAAAGCAGCAAACCACATAGTTCAAATCAAAGATCAAGGTGAATTTTTTGTATCACTGCCTGTGGAAATCTAGCCTCATCAGTCATTGCGTTTTTCCCTTCCTGTACCTGTGCTCCTTTTTCTTACTGTGTTTTCAGTCACTTCCTTTCTGTGAAAGGTTGCTTAGCTTTTTTTTTTTTTTTTTGACATTTGTTGTTCTTTATATAAAAATAGCAGATTGGATAGATGTGTACATTTGATGTTTGAAATTCTCTGAAAATCCCATTAGGAAACCAGGTGTGAAAAGGGCTCAGTAGCTTCTCTGAATGGCGTTTTTAGCTGACTGGAAGTGCTTAACCTGGATTGTCTTTTTTTATCAGTATTTTAAAAGGAGAATTTAAATACTGTGCTTACTGTGAAATATATCAGTTGGTGAGCCGGGCGCGGTGGGTCACGCCTGTAATCCCAGCACTTTGGGAGGCTGAGGCGGGTGGATCACCTGAGGTCAGGAGTTCGAGACCAGCCTGGCCAGCATGGTGAAAGCCTGTATCTATTAAAAGACAAAAATTAGCTGGGTGTGGTGGCGCATACCTATAATCCCAGCTACACCGGAGGCTGAGTCAGGAGAATCACTTGAACCTGGGAGGCAGAGGTTGCAGTGAGTGGAGATCGCACCAATGCCCTCTAGCCGGGATGACAGAATGAGACTCCATCAAAAAAAAAAAAAAAAAAAAAAAAGAATCTGATATATCAGTTGGTGGATGCTCCTATAGGTAGCCAAACACATTGATTACCTTTTAGATTTTAGGATAGAAATCAAAGTAGAGCACGTCAGTAAGAGCCTCTTTGTCTCACTCCATCATTTGGAACCAGTATATTCAGTAGTCGAAGAAAGAGCTCTCCCTGAGTCAGTTGCAAAATGTCTATATTTTTAGATGCCGCTACTTTTTTCTTACTCGTTTTGAGACTGTCATGAGTTAGACCAGTGGTTGAGATGAGTAGGTGGCTCACTAGACATGTTTTTGTTTTGCAGATGTTATATCCATTCCAGTCCTCTGCACTATACACTGCAGCAGTGTGCAAAGTATGGGACTTAGAGGGTTTCTGCCATATTTCCATGTGTGAAGTAGCTTGGTTTCCTCTGCTTGTGCATCTGGATGTTTGTGCTATGTCCACCTCCTAAACTGGCTACTGAGAAAATCATCTTCAGCCCTGTCAGATTGTCTCTGGCGGTAGCTCCTAATAATTATTTATGTTTTGGAATTTTTTTTTCAACTTTTAATACCTTCTATCCATTTCAATTTGAATTATTTGATTTGTACAATATATGTATATTCTCTTCCTTTTTGTCATCCCTGCCATGCCACCCCCAAAATTTTGTTTTTAAAAATATTCTGGGCTGGGCGTGGTGGCTCACACCTGTAATCCCAGCACTTGGGGAGGCCGAGGCTGTTGGATCATCTGAGGTCAGGTGTTTGAGACCAGCCTGGCCAACATGGTGAAACCCCGTCTCTACTAAAAATAGAAAAATTAGCTGGGCGTGGTGGCGGGCACCTGTAATCCCAGCTACTCGGGAGGCTGAGGCAGGAGAATTGCTTGAATCCAGGAGGCGGAGGTTGCAGTGAGCCGAGATTGCACCACTGCACTCTAGCCTGGGTGACAGAGCAAGACTCCATCTCAAAAAAAAAAAAAAAAAAAATTCTGTAGTTTTGTACAAGATGAGACTTAGCCTTGGGTACTTCTTGCTGAAGCTTTAATGCTTTGTAAATAAAATTGGATGTTTATTAAAGAACAGGTGTAGATGTTTATTTGTAAATACTGCTCACTTCTGGAACTTTCTGGCCACTTTGCTTTAGTACAAAGGAAAATGTGGTTTCCTTTGTTGATACTAGATCTTTCGGTGTGGAAAGATAGATCTGGATGGGGTAGGGAGTGGACAGGTAGCCTAGATTTCTGCCTCTAGATGAGATTATAAATAAATGATGCAAGCAGAAAAGTTGTTGATCAAAAAGATCATCTAGTAATGATCTGTCTTCCAATTACTTAACTCAGTATAGTTTTGTAATTACTCTGAAGAGGCCGTAGGACTAGGCATTCTGGAGGTTACAAAAATGCATGCTAGGAAGTTCCTGCCTTCCAAGGATCTTTCTTCAAGTCTACGTAAGTACGGTTAAATTCTTATTAACCTTTTTTTTTTTTTTGGAATGAAGTAGCTTTAAAATTAAATGCTCATTGTCTCCTAAAGATGTTTCACAAAGTCTATGTAAGTCTTTGATTTTAATGTCAAATTTGAGGGTCTACTTATTAATCTTTTATGTGATTGAGAACTCCATCTTTGACATCATAGCTGTTTCATAGCAACCTTGACCTAAGTGAATGATGAGCGCTGTTCTGTAGGGTAAAGGGAGTAGGCCAAGAGTCAGGGAGCATCATGCATCTTCTCACTCAAAATATATCTTCGGTATCCTTGGGAAGGAAGAGTGCCTAAAAAGGGGAGAGGAGCTGCCTTTAACATAATGTTAAACATTCTGATTTGAAATGGTCATCTTGGCCCTTGTCTTTATGAACTTCCATTTCTATTTAAAATTCCTTACACATTGAACAGTGTTTCACACTTTACAAAGTGTTCTCATGTACAGTATATCATTCGATGCTCTAAGTGACCTTCCTCAGATAGGCAAGGAGGTCTGAAGTTACAAAGGAAGAAACAGAAATTCAGGAAGGGTAAGTTACTTGCCTCCCAGTCCAGAGTTCTTAATCCTTTTTATAGGAGGTTTAGGAGCATTGAAATAATTCAAGTTAATCTTCCTTTTTTTAGACTTTAGTATTTGTTTTTATTTGGTGACATTTAACTGGGGCTTTTGAAACCCTTAATTTACATCCTGGTTTATAGAGGGTAAGGGTAAGTGTGAGGAAGAGCATAACTTCACTATGCATTTGAGGTAATTTGGAAATTTACTTCAGTTTCTGAAGTCTTTTCTTCTTTGTCTTCCCAAGAGGTGGATTTAAAGTCATTAAAAGAACACGAAAATGGCCAGTGCGGTGGCTCACGCCTGTAATCCCAGCACTTTGCGGGGCTGAGGTGGGTGAATTGCTTGAGCTCAGGAGTTGGAGACAAGCGTTGACAACATGGTGAAACCCCGTATCTACAAAAAATAGAAAAATTAGCCAGGTGTGGTAGCCTGCACCTGTAATCCCAGCTACCTAGGAGGCTGAGGTGGCAGGATCACTTGAGCCTAGGAGGTTGAGGCTGCTGTGAGCTGTGATCATGTCACTGCACTCCAGCCTGGGTTGACAGAGTGAGGCCCTGTCTCAAAAAAAAAAAAAAAAAGCAATGAAAAGAATGAAGACTGGTAAGGTGGTTATTTTATTAACAACGATAGATAGTAAAGCAACACCATTATGTTTTTTTCCTGCCTTGTGGCCTCACCTGTTTATAAGGACTGGACTTTTATTTATTAAGTTGTGTTGTTTTATTGACAATACATGCATCATATCTTTTGACTTTGAAGGATATCTCATGTCAAAGGAATCAAGTTATGATTTGTAGAGGATTCAGCTGGAATAGCTTGTGGGTGCTGGCTAAGGGTGGCAAAATGCCTGCTGAGACATGAAGATTTTGGCCACTAGTTTTGCCCTTGGGAGCCTGGGGTTGGCCTTCTACCTGCCTTTGGTGGTGACTACACCTAAAACACTGGCCATCCCTGAGAAGCTGCAGGAAGCTGTGGGGAAAGTTATCATCAGTGCTACAACCTGTACGGTCACCTGTGGCCTTGGCTATAAGGAGGAGACCGTCTGTGAGGTGGGCCCTGATGGAGTGAGAAGGAAATGTCAGACTCAGCGCTTGGAATGTCTAACCAACTGGATCTGTGGGATGCTCCATTTCACCATTCTCATTGGCAAGGAATTTGAGCTTAGCTGTCTGAGTTCAGACGTCCTGGAGATTGGACAGGAAGCTTTCCGGTTCACCTGGAGACTTGCTCGAGGTATCATCTCCACTGACGACGAGGTCTTCAAACCCTTCCGAGCCAACTCTCACTTCGTGAAGTTTAAATATGCTCAGGAGTATGACTCTGGGACATACCGATGTGATGTGCAGCTGTTAAAAAACTTGAGACTTGTCAAGAGGCTCTATTTTGGGCTGAGGGTTCTTCCTCCTAACTTGGTGAACCTGAATTTCCATCAGTCACTTACTGAAGATCAGAAGTTAGTAGATGAGGGATTGGAAGTTAATCTGGACAGCTACTCCAAGCCTCACCACCCAAAGTGGAAAAAGAAGGTGGCGTCAGCCTTGGGGATAGGAATTGCCAGTGGAGTGGTTGGTGGTGTGTTGGTGAGGATTGCCCTCTGTGTGCTGAGGGGGGGCCTGCAGCAGTGATAGCCTCAAGAACTTGACAGCCTTGCTCCTGAAGATCTGGCTGCCCAGGAAGCCAAGCTAGCTTTTTAGGGGAGTGTTCTGGCTGCTGGTAGTGGATCAGCTTAGAGGGAAGGCTCCCATAGCCAAAAGAATGAGTGGAAGAAATGGAGGGGACAACCTCCTGGGAGCTATGGGCAGTAATCTAACTTCCTTATGTCCCATGGATCTCTTCCTGATCTTCCCTGCCCATTGGGTGCCCAGGAAACTGCAAGCATTGCCTGTGTTCCCAAGAGTTCAAAGAAGCTTGCATTCGTTTTCTACCCTTTATAACCTGGATGCCTCCCCGCCTCCATTTCCCCTCTTCTGAGCTGTGTATTCATGTAGAGGGATGTATTTAGATTTTCTAATGAACATTTTTTTCTTCAATAAAAGTAATTCACGGTAGCTGTATGGAGACCTAACTTTTTCTTTTCTGCTCTTTAGTTTCTTGTATTTATTTAAATTGTCCCATAATCAGTCTGGCTTCATTTTCCTCAGGTTTCTTAGAATAGACATTAAACAAATTGTCTGCTTTTGGGGGCAGGGGGTGCAGTGCTTAAGCCTATGACAGGGGTTGTTAGTAATGACATCCGGCTCAGGTGTGTAACAGTCACTGAATATTAACAAATTGCCTGTTCTGCCCAGGTAAATCCCCTGTTTGGTATTAAATTGAATTTCTTGGCAAAACACTAGATTCTTCACCTGGTGGGTTTCCCCTTATTCAGACAGCACCTTGGCTTGCCTCCGCTCCAGTCCTTTTAGCTCTTTCAGTGCCCTGAAGCTTGTATTCCTGGGAAGGTCAAGTATTGGTTTCTTACAGCAGCCAAGGCCCCCAAGGGAGGATTAGTACTTTGATTCCTCCATAGGAAATCCAGTCTTAAGACTCCAAGGCCATTTGGACCATGTCTGAGATAATTGGCTTGTGGAACCATCAGGGAAAGGCTCTTGGCCACCAGCTAAGCTACTTCTTTTTTCTTCCTCTCACTTTTCTCTGGCTACAGGAGGTAGCAGAAACCAAAGACCAGTGATTCTCTAGACATGTGTCAGAATCATCTGGATGATCTTGTGAAAAATAAAGTTTCTTGAGCTCTAATCCAGACATTGCTAACTCAGTTTAAATTATGGTCAGGGGATCTCTATTATTTCTTTTACTTTTAACTTGTAAAAATTTCAAACCCATAGAAAAGCTGAAAGAAATGTTTGGTGACCATCCATAGACCTTTTACTAAAATTCACCAGGTAGTAACATTTTGTCACAATTATCTTTCTCAATATAGATTGATTTTGCTAAACCATTTGAAAGCTAGTCACAGACATTGCAACTCTTTACTTCTTTTTTTTTTTTTTTTGAGACGGAGTCTCGCTCTGTCGCCCAGGCTGGAGTGCAGTGGCCGGATCTCAGCTCACTGCAAGCTCCGCCTCCCAGGTTTACGCCATTCTCCTGCCTCAGCCTCCCGAGTAGCTGGGACTACAGGCACCCGCAACCTCGCCCGGCTAGTTTTTTGTATTTTTTAGTAGAGACGGGGTTTCACGGTGTTCGCCAGGATGGTCTCGATCTCCTGACCTCGTGATCCGCCCGTCTCGGCCTCCCAAAGTGCTGGGATTACAGGCTTGAGCCACCGCGCCCGGCCAACTCTTTACTCTTAAACCATGTATGCATCTCCTAATAAGGATGTTCTCCTCTGTAACCACAGTATCTTTATCACACTAAGAAAATTAATTTCTGGCCGGGCATGGGGTGGCTCAGGCCTGTAATCCCAGCACTTTGGGAGGCCGAGGCAGGCAGATCACGAGGTCAGAAGATTGAGACCATTCTGTCTTACGCGGTGAAATCCTGTCTCTACTAAAAGTACAAAAATTTAGCTGGGCGTGGTGGCGGGCGCCTGTAGTCCCAGCTACTTGGAAGACTGAGGCAGGAGAATGGCAAGTTTTTTTGTATTTTTAGTAGAGATGGGGTTTCCCCATGTTGGCCAGTCTGGTCTCGAACTCCTGACCTCAGGTGATCTGCCTGCCTTGGCCTCTCAAAATGTTGGGATTACAAGCGTGAGCCACTGCTCCCAGCCAAGGTTGACCCACTATTGATAGTAAGCTTGATCATTTGGTTAAGGTGGTGGATGGCCAGATCTCACCACAGATGTGTGTGGGGGTGTGTGTGTGTGTGTTTTTCCCCTTTGTAATTCATAGTCTGTGGGGTAATACTTTATGATTATATGGCTCTCCAAAACTGTTCACATATTTTGGCATCCATTGTTTTTGCCTTGTTCATCATTACACATTGGGGACTGCAAACTGGCAATTCTTTACATTCATCTTACCTATATTAGCCTGCATTTCTCTGTAAAGAAGAGCTTACTCTTTTTACCCTCTTTTTATTTTTGAGGTCTCAATAGATTCTTCTTATTCAGTGAATTGTATATAATCCATTATCATTTTCTCTTTTAACCTTTTAGGTTTAGGGGTACATGTGCAGGATTGTTGCATAAGTAAACTGCAGTTAATGGGGGCTTGGTTTTCTTGATGTTCAAATTGTCCCCAATTTTGGCCAGTAGAAGTACCCTCAGGCAAGCTCTTTTGCCCTTTTGCTGAGGTTTTATTTGACATTGAGCATTTTCTTGCTTCTAGTTCAACATGGTATCAGGTTCACATTTGGACTCTCCTTGCCCCAAACCTGAATCTGGTCCTCTTTCCCCAAGGAACCCTGGTTCCTCTTAGTGTGGGGAGTAGCACTGAGAAACCAAAGTTTGTGTGTTGGGTGTGCTCATTGCTGTTGGGGAGTCATTGCTCCTAGGCTGTCTCAGTGTCCTAGCTGTGTATCGTGAGTTCAGAGCATCTTTGTTAAGGTTGTTAGGTGGTTCTGATGTATAGCTAAGGTTGAGAACCACTGACTGAGGCCCAGGCATAGGGAGTCATTTTACTATTGCTCTTATTTTAAAAAAGATCTTAACGTTTTACACACACCCTTACCCCCATTCTGTCTACTTCAGAGGGGATGGATTTCAGAAGACCTGGGTTCTGGTCCTGGTTCTGCTATTGATGGTGTAATGGAGTGAGCTACCGGACATCATCTTTGAAATAGGTGATTGTGAGGATCCAGTGAGATCCTGTGAGGTAAACTGAAGTATTGGACATGAGTTCAGGAATATTATTGATGAAGCATTCAGTACGGGACAACTTGCTGAGACATTCAGGAGATAGCTTGCTGTACTTTAAGCAAGCAGTCTTGACACTAGAAGACCATGAAACAATATCCTACTTTATACGTAATGAACTCAGCATGACATCGCTGAGGAGGGAGGAGGACTGATGGGTAGTCCCATTTTCCAGATGGAGAGACTGAGACCCAAGAAGAGCTAAATAACTTTTCCAGTCCTCTGTTGCAGCCAGTAGTCAAGTATGAGATGGACTCTTGCACAGCTCTGGCATTATAACCCTCTGCATTGGGCTCTTGAGCTTTGACTCCAAGGATGTGAAGGGATTGAGCAGAGAAGAGAATAAAAGATGCCCAGTTGTGTTATTAGTAAAGCAAAAGCTGTTGAATTCTGTGCAGGTAATCTACCATTGCAGGCTCAAGGAGATGCTGACTGGACTAATATTTGGGATTTAGAGTGGCTGGTGTTCCCACATCCCCTTCGGGGGCAAAGTGGAAGAGATGACCCTTTTGTGATACCATACTGGTGTCTGTACAGGCCCCTTCTGGAGGCTTGCTGTCAGCCTGGGCTTCCGGGCACACAGCTAATGAGTACTGGGGCCTCCACTCACTATCTCCCTCTTCCCTGAAAAAAGCTGGGGGCATAGTCAGCATGGAACCCTACCTGCTTTGCACTGAAAGGCTCAAAACACAGAGCCGTGCAAGTGTATCTTCACACACATCTTCATCTGTAATAAAAGTTTGATAGGCCAGGCACCTATAATCCCAGCACTTTGGGAGGCTGAAGTGGGTGGATCACCTGAGGTCAGGAGTTCAAGACCAGCTTGGCCAACATGGTGAAACCCTGTCTCTACTAAAAAAAATTAGCTAGGCTTGCTGGCATGTGTCTATAATCCCAGCTACTCAGGAGGCTGAAGCAGGAGAATCACTTGAACCCAGGAGGTAGAGGTGGTAGTAAGCTGAGATTATGCCATTGCACTCCAGCCTGGGTAACGAGAGTGAAACTCTGTCTAAAACCCCGTATAAAAAAAAAAAAAAAAAAAAAGTTTGATAAATGGTTATTGAATGTGTGAGAAAGTGTGGCTGGAAAGTGACTAGTAATTCAAACCCTTGTGGCTCCTGTGAGCCAAGAGTAGAGGCAGCAACCTCGTTCTCACCAGATGTATCATTAACGTCTCTGCAGGGAGACTTTCCTTTGGGCCCATTGAGTCAACACCTCAGAGATGTCTTAAAAATGAGGGAACCTTGAAGCAGTACCATCTCATAAGCATTGTTCACTGCCACTGTATTAGGTAAAGCCGACTGATTCTAGCCAAATGCCTGCTTGTGCTCTGCTTGGACCTGCCTTGAGATCTTGGCCTAATTTTTCCCCCCTCCTGGGACTGAATGAAGCAATATAGACTGTATGTTGTAACTTCGTTATATTTCACTGTGTGAGGGGTGAAAGAAATTCTTGGATAAAAGCCTCTGGAGTGACAGAACAGGACAAGGAGGTATGCTTTAGCCTGATGATAAAAACACCCACAGCTCGTGCCAGCTGCCCCAACAGGTTGAGAAACCATCTTTATTTAAGAACTGCCTGCTACCAGAATCAATAAATAACTACTATTACAAGAAATACAAGAGAGAAATAGTAGGCCAGTGGGAGTGGTTCAATTTTAACAAACACTGAGTCAAGTCAGTGGTCCGATGAAGCCTTAGCATTTGCCAAGCTGAGCCTCTCTAAGCTGTGCAGGCCCTGGATGGGATGGGTAAGTTGGAGGAATCTTGGGGCTGAGGCAAGATGTATCCCATCTAAGGGCACTAAGTGTCATAGGCCCCAAAGGCTGCCTGGGGCTCTGGCCAAAGCTATCTGACCCATTTTGTTTCTCTCATTTTCCTTTATGTCCTATCTTCCCAAAGCCTATGACCATATACACAAGTCCACGGTGTCCCACAGCTACCAGGTGCCTGTTTCCATGGAGCTTTTTGGAGGCACATAGAAAAATGCCCTTCTAATCCCTTTTATGCTAAGAGCCTCTCTGGCAGCCCCCATCACATCCAGGAGGAAGCCTAGGGTAGGTCTCACCCAGGGAGATAGAGCACCACTGTCCTGCCAGTGGCCACAGGTTTGAGGATACTGCGTCTCCGACGAGCCGGTTGGCAGTCCCATTCTGAGACCGGGCAGAGAAAAGATTCCTGTGTAGCTGGGGAAGAGATTAAGGGAGTCAAACATTCTTAGCCATTTTGGGCTCTTGCCCAGAGTACAGGCTGGCTGGCCCTGGGGGCTGCCCTAAAGAGGCTGGGTAAGCACTGGGCTATAACCAGAATTCCTGGATGAGCCCCCTTAATGGCTTCCCCTAAGGTGCGGGGCCACAGCAGGTGGGATCTCCAAGACTTCCTGGGCCGAACACTTTGATTCTAAGAGTCTCATCTCTGGATGGACACTTGGAGCATCTCCTACCCCTCCAGTCACAGCTTCACCTTATCCTAGACCCCATGTCAACAGCTGCCAGAATTCCTCAAAGGTCCCTCAAAAAGAAGCGTCTTCCTTATTGCAGGGCCTCCTGGAATGAGGAAGGTCATTCCAGAGGTTTTTTTTCTGATGTCTAACCTCAGTCTCATCTGTTGTTACTTTATGAAAAGAAGAAGACACCCCCCACCTACCCCCATGGCCTTGCCACTCCCTGGCACCATCTGTATCATTTGCTGCCCTGAATGAAAGCAGATAACCTGACCTTGCTGGCCCCTGAGACTCCGTCTGGAGAGAGCTGCCTTCCCCCTGAGGCTGGGTGTTCATCTGGACTGTTAGAGCAACAAGGACCACGGAGCCAGGGCAAAGGGCTCTGTAAGGGGAGCCCAAATGTATGCAGAATAGAGGGCACTTGTCTCCCTGGGCCCTGAAGAGGTGCCTATAGGTTGTTCCTGTCCCTAGTCCCCAAGGTGTTTACTGGCCACTAAGCTGTGGGGTAAAGTACTTGTTTGTGGCTGTTCCTCTTGCCGCCGCCTCTGGGGCTTGATGTGTGAAAGGAGATAACCCAGAACCGTGGTCTCATGATCACAGTGAAAATAAGCACATTGTCAACTCCCCCAGCCCATCTGGGCAGAGAACATGAAAATCAGAGAACCCCTGGGCAGGAGGGGACTCTGAGAAGCATCTAATCTAGTCTTCTGCAAGCAAGCTCATGTACAAGTCACTCTAGCAGGAGGCTGTTGCATTTTACAAGCTTGCATGTCCTCAGGTCACCTATTGTCTTATTAAACCTTAGTCCTCTACCTGAAATCTCAGGCTGCAGGAACATCTATTTTATTGTCGGTTCTATCCCCCAAACAAATTCTGCCTGCACAGTGGTTAGGTTTTCCTGGGGCTCAGTTTTCCCTGGTTAAAAACCCTTCGTGGGTCTCCCAGGAGGTCTGCCTTCCTCCCCTTTTTAGTGGACCTCATTAGCATTAAGGTACTTAGTTGTGAGTAAGTATCATTGGCCTCAAGCAAGTTTAGGGGCTGTAGCCTCCAGCTTCACTGGTTAGGTCCTGTGCCAAACCAGCTCCTCCCTCGGCCCAGCAACTGGACACCTATCCCCTGCTTCCCCTGACGCAGCCCGAGGCAATGAGGAAGGAATTGGATAAAACTTAGAAGGAGGTTTTGTTCAGCATCCCCTTTCTGATAGAGAACCAGGCACAGGCCAAGTCATGGCCAGAGGGGGGCCAGGAGGGATGCTAGGCCAAGTTTGGACTCCCTGTCAGGGAGAATGGTCATACAGCTGAGCTCCTAGCACCCTTGCTTGTAAGGGTTGGGAAGAGGTGAGGAGGCTTTGATTAGCCAGCTCCAGGAAAGCTGCCCTGGGCGGGGGGTGGGTGGGTAGGGTGCAGTGGGGGTTTGGTCTGGCAGGGAAAAGGCATGTGAGCTTGTATTTTTAAAAAATTGTAGTGGGTAAACATCAACATAAACCTGCCCAGGAAAATAGAGCAGGACTTAAAAGTTTAAAAAACCATAACAAAATAGAGCTCTAACTGTAAACTACAGAAAACAGGCTCGGAGCTTCCGAGGACATATGCCCTTCAAGATGCCTGTCCTGCTGCCCCCTGTGAAGGGCCACCTGTTGGAGAACGGGCTTTGGGGTTTCCTGGTTGTGCTGCTGCTCTTGCCTAGGGAATCTGCTTTTGCTTTGGCCTCTTTTCTTGGGGCAAGAGCGAGGTGGACAGGGAGCTTCAAGTCAGCACGGCATGTTCAGTAGAAGCTCTGCCCACACCTTGGACTGGAACCCAGCCATGCCAGTCCCCATGATCACCAATCCGAACCCCTTGAAGAATTTTCATACCCTACTGACTCTAACCACCTTCTTAGCCAGGCCATAGCCATTCAGCAGTGCCTCCTTCCTCTGGGTAGACAAACAGTCTTGAACAGAAAGGTGGGAGACTCGAGTTCTTAACCCAGCCCCATCTCTTCCGGGCTGTGTGACCTTGGGAATCCCAGACCCTCTCTGGACCACCTCCATTTCCTCATCTGTAAAGTGAGGGACTTGAAGAAGCTGAGCTCTAAGGCCTCTTCCAGCTCCGATGTTCCATGACTGGTAGTATACCCAGAGCTCAGGAAAGGATGGCCCATTTATTAACCCCTTTTCCTCTGGGGAAATGCAAGCAGTCCAAGGCCGTCTGGGAGCGGATCTGGCCAGGTTGTCCTAGGTATACCTGGGAGCAGGCAGGGCCACATTTATCCTCTGCCCTTCCCAGAAACCTCCCAGTTCCAGGATACATAGCATGAATGCTGCATTCCCCTCCCAGGCAGGAGTGAGTCAGTTCTGGGAGAGCAGAGTCTGGGGCTGCAGGTCGGGAAGCCGAGCTGACTGCAGGCAGCGCTGGAGGGAGAGGTGGGCGCATGATTGGCCATCTCCTGCCCCAACCCTGGAGGGACTGTGCAGGATGGGTCTTGGAGGGGTGGGAGACCCCACCAAGACAAGCCCTTTAGTCACCCAGCCACCTGAAGTGGCGCTGTCAATCTGGGGATGACAGGGTCAGGTTGGCAGTGTTGGCTGAGAAGGCAATGTCACCTGGGTTGTGACTATCTCAGACCAAGGCTGGTGCCCCTTTCCACCAAGGGCCTCTCAACTCTTTTTAGCTCCCACCCCAAGCAGTATCATCCCCTCAAAGCTGAAGGGGCTCAGGCTCCCAGCCTCAGGCATCGGGGCACTAGTTCTCAGCCGCTTGGGCAGGCGGGAGCCCCTAGGGAATCATCAGGGACAGCGTCAGGGTCCTTGCTGCTGGTCAAGGGAGAAGGTAGGAGAGTTCTTGGTCCCAGGGCTTGCCCTTCTCCTTAGACTGAAGGACGGTGAGGTGTGCACTTCGCCCCAGTTCTTCAGCCTGTTCATGTCTGGTGTTCCCGCTGGGCCTAGGACTGCTCTCAAGTAGCGGAGTCCATATAGGGTCCCAGAGTGCCATCTCTGCTGAGTTGAAGACACGTTTTTAAACCCCCTTCTTCCCATGGGCCTGTTCCTTCCCTCCGGGCAGCCTAGAGCTCAGGTATAGGCATCAGTGTCATCATGGAAGTTACTGCCTGGTGCCTCTCGATTTAAAGAAAATCCTTGCGTGGGCTCTGTCCTGTGGCAGAATATAAAATATCCTACCTCCTACAAAAAGGGCACTGTTTTAAAGTAGGTATTCAAAACCAGCCACTCTCTGGCACAGTGTCAGGCCACCTTGGCAGCAGGAAGGGGCCGGCTGGCTGTGTCCATCGGAGGTGGCGTCCAGCTGCGGTGCAGAGGGAGGGGTGCCAGGATCAGAGCTCCAGGGAGCCTATGAGGATGAGCATCGCCACGGAGTGGGAAACGATGGCGCCAGGGTGTGGTGCTGGGCGGACTGCCAGGTTCTCCACCATCATGCTTGTGCCTGAAACCAGCACAAGCTGAGTCAGCTGGGCCAGGGACTACCCTAGCCCCACCCTTGTGGCAAGATTGAGACCTTTCCTAAGGAGACTCACAGGGCCAGCTGCAGGCCTGGGAGCGGACGGCTGGGTGTTCTTCTCAGCCCGACTCCTACAGTGTTTTGTAGACCCTTTGCTTTTGCTGATTGGTTTTCAGCCTCCCCCTGCACCCTGCTCCCTTCCCTGGCCCTCGGGGATGGTTTGCAGGGTGGGTAGAAAGGTGGTGGCGAGCAATTCTAGGACTACTTTGCACTTGGTTCCTCCCTGCCTTCCACTTTCCCTTGCGGGTCGAGATTGGAGTTGGCCTGGGTGGGAATGATCCCCTCAGGCATCTGGGTGGACCCTGATCCTCTCGAGGGGATAAGGGCAGGGCAGGGGCAGCACCTCCATTCCTCACGATGTGGACTTCTGCAGGGATCCCATCCCCTCCAGGCCCTGTGGTCCGAATTTGTACCAGGGCATGGCCAATGTCTTCAGGCACTGGGATTTCTATCCAGTTCTTGCTGGTGAGGTGGAGTGTGGGAGTCAGGTGTAAGTCATTCTGGTACAGCATCTGTGGGAAGGAGGTTTCCAGGTGGAGTTTCCTGACACCAGGGCTGATCGTTTAGTCCTCCCCAGCTTTAGGTACTAAGAGGAGCCCCGGTGGTTCTGGGCCCTTGCGGTCCAGCCTCCTCACCCCTCCTCCCCATTGACAAAGCTCCTCATTGGTGGGAGGAAAGCTTGCAGGCCACTGAACTGTTTCTGTAGACTCCTGAAGCTAGGAGAACCCCCATACTCCATCCCCATAGTCCATCACTGCCCCTGTGAACTCTGCCTTTCTGCAGTGACACCATCTGCCCCTGTTTTTATAGTTCCTACTGCAAGTTACCGAGAGAATCGTTCATGAATTTCATTCTCACAGTCACAAACCCTTTGCTTATGTCTCACTCAGATGCCTCTTGTTATAAATTGTTGCTTCTTATGTTCACTGGAAACACAGAGGAGCTGTTCCTTCCCATTCTGGGCCTAGCTGATCCCTTCCTCACCTTATAGCCGGTGACTGCAGACTCATTTCGGAAAGGAACCACAGGGTCCCACTTAATGCTAAGACTGGAGCTTGAGAAAGTCCAGGAGATGTTGTCAGGAGGTCGCCGCGGAGCTGCCACAGAGGAAGAATTGGAGAGATGTCCAAACATTTCCCTGGCACCCCCACCCTCTCACCTTTAGCCAGCCCTTCTCTGGATGTTTGCCTCTAGCAGTTACACCCAGCACATTCTGTCACCCATGCCCACGAAACAAAGCCCATGAAAATCCAAAGGTTGGAGAAGTGTGAGATGCTTCAGAGGTCATGAATTCCATTCTCTTATTTCCATTAGGCTCGCTGTCTAATTTCTGTCCAGCCCAGAGCTGGTGGGCTAGAGCATTTGTCTTACCATTGGGGAAAGAGTGATCCCAGAGGCACCCACCCTCCAACATATTCCCCTACCCCCACCCCAGGCAGAGAGACTCACGGGGTTTCATGGTTGTGGCATTGGCAGAAGGGCTGGCAGGCCCAGTGCCAGCCCGGTTGTAGGCCCTCACAGTCACATGGTACTTGGTGTTGGGGTGCAGGCCGCTGACTCGGGCACTGGTGTCCAGCCCTGCTGTCCTCACTCGGTCCGCGGCTGCTTCTTTGTCCCCAGCTTTCCAGTAGCGGATCTGAAGGAGGAGGGGGTACCCAAGGGGTAATAGTCAAGCCCAGGATCTCAGGGCTGCCCCGGCCCCCCATACTCTGTTCCTCTCTTGCTCATCCTGGTCCTTGTGACCCAGACTCAGGCCTCAGAACCTGGACACTAGATCATGAGCACCCAGAGAGCAGGGCCATGTGGGTGTGAGTCCCTGCTGTCTGTTGGTGCCTGGTTCAAGGAAGGTGCTCAAGACGTCGGCCAGGGAGGGAGCCAGTGGCACAGGCTCAACCTAGCAATGGCCTGCTGGAACCCATCTCATTTCAACAACTTGGGGAGGCCACTGAGGGCATTCTGCTAAGGGATAGAAAATGCTTATTTGTACTACAAAGTAGTCCCCCGGCCCCAAGCAAGCTTCTGAAGGCTGCCTAATACATGCAAACCCATTTTCATGGTAATCACAGCATGAAGACCTGCTAAACATACTTTCAAATCAAGGGCAGAGTTTGGACTTATCTCCACACTGTAGCTTGCCTAAGCTATTGTGCTGAAATCTAGAGTACTCTACTGGAATGAACTTGTGCTATCACTAGTGGGCCCAGCCTGATGATTCTTTCTTGCTTTTCCTTCTTTCTCTCCCTCTTTCTTCCTCTCACTTTCCATCTGCTCCACAGGTACCCCTATGTGGAGTTCTCAGTGGACCCAGTACTCAGGCCAGACTGCTGGGCCCCAAGTTCCCCCGGGATAGGATGTTCAATGGTCCATAGAGTGGCTCAGGCTGTTCTCTGTGCAGCCCTGGATAGGGCAGTCTGAATGGGCTCTGGCATGAAAAGGGCAGGCCATGCCCCTTCCCAGAACCCATTCCCTCTACCCTCCCAGCTTCCAGTGCTGGCTCTAGCCAAGCATTTACTTTAAGGCTGCCTCCAGGGTCTGTCTTCCCCAATGGGCATAAGCCATGGTTTTTAAAATTTTATTTTTTATTTATTTATTTTTTAGATGGAGTCTCACTCTGTCACCCAGGCTGGAGTGCAGTGGCGCAATCTCAGCTCACTGCAACCTCTGCCTCCTGAACTCAAGCGATTCTCCTGCCTCAGCCTCCTGAGTAGCTGGGATTACAGGCATGGGCCACCACACCCAGCTAATTTTTTTGTATTTTTAGTAGAGGCAGGGTTTCACCATGTTGGCCAGACTGTTCTCAAACTCCTGACATCAGGAGATCCACTGCCTCAGCCTCCCAAAGTGCTGGGATTACAGGCACGAGCCACGGCGCCTGGCCTGCCACGGGGTCTTAGTGAAATTTGCATCCACAGTGCTGCATAGACTGGATGCTCAGTTTGCCATGTCAGTGAACCAGGGATGCCAGGAGGAATGATTAGTAAGCTGTGAGTTGTTCCCACCTGGCTTTGAAGCCCCAGCACCCCTTCCTCTCCCATGCCCCAGGTTGGTGCTCACCTCATACCCCAGGAGGATACCATTCATGTCCTGCTGCACGGGTTCCCAGGTCACGTTCATCTCTGAGGATGAGACCCCTTTGGCCCAGACCTTGGTAGGGGCCACCCTGGGCTCTGGGGACCGATACAGAATGGGTTTGGATTCCCAGGACCCCCCCTGGGGCACCCCCCAACCAGGATTGCCTTTGCTTAAGATTTTGGAGGAAAGCCCAGGGCTCAGGATGAAGGCCAAGTGGGAGCCCCCCAAGCAATGCTCCAGGGCCCACTTCTCTTCCCAGAGAGCCTCCCTTTTCCTAACCCCGAAGGGAGACAAGGTAGCAAGAGCTGGAAGTGAGGCCAGGGGTGTGGAACCCAAGTGTCCTCTCAACCTTCTCCTATGGAACTGAGCCGAGAGATGAGTAGCGTCCTCCCACCCCACACTCCTGTGGACAAGTGGCTGGGGTAGGGACGAGCAGTGGGCCCGGGGCAGCCCACCTTCCTCGGCGGAGTACACGAGTGCAGTGAGGCTCTCCGGCCCCTCCCCGCGGCGGTTGTAGCTGCGGATCTTGACCTCAAAGGGTGTGTAGGGCCGGACGCTCTCGTTGCTGTAGACGAAGTACTGGGCATCGGCGCCAGGCACCCGGGCGGTCTGCCAGTGAGTGCTGCCCTGCCTGCGGAAGGACAGCAGGTAGCCGAAGCCGTCTCCGTTCTGGTACTCCCGTGACATGGGCTGAGGGGCAAGAGCGTGGCATGGGCGAGGATCCGCGGCACGTGTCCCTGCCCGTTCCCTGGCCCCACCCAACCTTTGCCAAGAGTGGCGGCCCTGGACGCCTGCGCCTGCAGCGTGGATTTGCGTGAGGGGCAGCGGGTGCGTGGGAGGGGGACAGGAAGTTGTCCGCGTTTGAGTCAGAGCTGTGCAGTGGTCCTTTCTGCAACTGCTCAAGCAGGAGAGGAGTCGGGGAGGAGGAGGACATCTGACTCTTCCAGCTTACCGTCCAGCTGACGATGAGCTCTCCGGGGGCTCCACCTCCTCCGCTGAGTCCTGAGGGTGCCACCGAGGGGGCTGTCAAGCGCCAAGAGACACGGATACGGCTTGTTAATGAGCAAGGAAAAAAGGAAAGCCCTGAGCCTGTGCCTGTAGAGCATCGTAAGATGGGGAACCCCTTCAACTGGACCCTGGGTTTGTCCTCCAATGGTCCCTCTGAACATAGGCTCTGGAGTCAGGCAGTCAAATCCCACCTCTGCCATGACTAGCTGTGTTTCCCTGGGCAAGTTACTTAACCTTTCTGCGCCTCTGATTCTCTTCTCCATGGAGATAATCATGTTTCTCTCAGAGGCCGTAATGAGAATGAAATTAAACAGGACGATGGTTAGCATAGAGCGGATGATGCACACACGATCATTGTCCTCCTTACTCCATCAACTTAAACTAAATCACAGAGACCAACTCTCGTTTGCTTTAAAATAAGGGGAATAAATAACCCAAAACTGCAGTTAATGCAAACAAACAAACAAAACAAACTACTTTTGGGCTCCAGGGTGATATATTACTATTTTTCTTTTTATTGCAGATTTAATCTCCTAATTGTCTCAAGTATTAAACAAGGCTGATATTAAAACAAGAATTTATTTCATCAGCTCCTGTAGCTTAGCAGAGAGTAACTTGGCTGGGGGTCAAAATATTTTCGCAGAGAAACCAGCAGCTGGAGATTTTTCACTTGCTTCTGATGACAATAGTTTAGGGCCTGTAATTTGCAAGAGGCACTTAAACACATTGGCCGTTTGATCCTGTGAGGTGGGTGTTATTATTGCCCTTTTCAGGGTGGAAAGACTGAGGCCCAGAGTAGTTAATCAACTTGCCTAAGGTCACACTGCTAATATATGACACAGGTGGAATCTGATCTCAGTCCTTCTGATTTTAAAGCCTGTCATGTTTCCTTTGCCTCACAACTGTCTTTGCGCTCCTCAGCTCCTGGGATACTATTAATAGAATAAAGGAGTCCCCTCACTTCTCCACATTTGACCCTCCAAGAAGTTCAGGATCAAAGAAAGTGTTCCCTTTGGAATTTCTTACTCAGGAGAGGTACCAGCTAAAAATGTTGAGTGTTTCTGGAAAAAGGGCCTGGAGAGTTAGTTTGGGGCATGTAGGAGAACATGTTTCAGGGAGACAAGAAGATGGACCCTCACTACACATCCAGTGCAACAGGTCTGGGCAGGTGAGAGGAGGGAAGGCAGGGTCCTGAATCTATGCCCCTGGTCCCAGGATCCCAGGGCTCTCATTCCAGGCCATCCCCTGCGAATGGCTTGGAGATGGGCGGGAGCCTCTCAGTAGATGCTGACTGGAGCCTGTGCCTCCCCAACTCTCTCCTGGATTCTCTTCTCCCCCTCCTTCCCCACTCAAGACACCCACATGCTTTTTGCTGAGGGTTGTGGGCAGGTTATTCATTCCATCTGCTCCCTAAGAAATCATCTAAAGGGCTTAGAGACACTGGCTGCTTCCCTAGCCCCCTGCACACACACACACACACACACACACACACGCACACACATCTTTCACATCATCTGATTTCTTTTTTCTTTCTTTCTTTTTTTTTTTTTTTTTTGAGATGGAGTATCGCTCTGTCGCCCAGGCTGGAGTGCAGTGGCACGATCTTGGCTCACTGCAACCTCCACCTCCCGGGTTCAAGCCATTCTCCTGCTTCAGCCTCTCGAGTAGCTGGGATTTACAGGTGTGTGTCACCACGCCTGGCTAATTTTTGTATTTTTAGTAGAGATGGGGTTTCACCATGTTGGCCAGGCTGGTCTCGAACTCCTGACCTCAGGTGATCTGCCCTCCTCCGCCTCCCAAAGTGCTGGGATTACAAGCGTGAACTACCTTGCCCGGCCAGCATTAACTGATTTCTGTAGTGCATACTTTTCCAGGAGGACATCTGTCTAGCACCCCGTGGTCCTGGGTTCAAGTCCAAGCTATGTCAATGTGACTCTTTCCTTCTCCGAACTTTGGTTTTTCCACTTTAAAAAATTAAACTTAAAAAAATTATAGATGCGCATGCAGTTGTAAGGTTGATCAGTTTTTAAATGAGGAGTTTAGACTAGATGATTTGTCCATACAGTGGGCCTGGTCCCAACTTGGTGTTCTGTCCTTGTCTGTTTTGTGAGAGTCTGAAGCCTGTGAGCAGGGCTGGAACTCAGCATAACTGCGGCTGGCGTGGCACTTCCTATAAGTGGTGCTAGGGTCTCTGTCCTGATGATAGTTCTCTGGGACACACAGGACTCTCACCTGCTTCCTTGGTCCGGATTTTGCTGGAGGGCCCACTAGGCTCCCCAGTGCCCAGAATGTTGCTGGCTATGACCCGGAACTCATAGTCCATCCAGGGGGTGAGGCCCAGCACCTGTGCAGTCTCGGCATTGCCCTCGATGTTTGCAGGATCTGCAAGGCACCAGGGAGTCCATGTTCCAGCATTTGCTTATTCATCTGGATGCAGAGGGCAGGCACTGGCCTGAATCACCACCTATCTACCCAGCCCTCACTTCGGTACTTGCCATGTACTAAGCACTCAGTACCTTTTTCAGAAATTATTGAAAAACTACTCAATTTCCCTATCTTGGTACCTCTGCTACTGCTGTGTGCACCCCCACGCCCCTACGAATGTTTTCATTGCTCCAGTGACAATCCTACCAATTCTTCAAGGGCATAGACCAAGCGCCTCCTCTTCTAACTCCTTCCCGATTGTCCTACTTCCTATGTGACTGTCTTCCTGCCTGCCTGCATGCTCTCTGCTGGCAGAGGGCAAAGCTTGTCCCTCTTGGAAGCTCCAGGCTCAGCCCTGGCCCTCAGACCCCTGATCCCCAACCCTTGACCCTTTCTACCTCCTACACCCAGCCAAGCCTTATCAGCACTGACCCGGGTGGGGTCACACTTACTGGTCCGAACCTGCTTCCACTTCCCTGCAGGTGGAGTGCGAGCTTGCAGGGTGTACTTAGCGATGGGACTGTGGTTGTCGAAGCCACGGCTCCAGCTGAGCTGGATGGTGGTGTCGCCAATGTCCCTCACCACCACGCCTCCTGGGGGACCCGGCGGACCTGCACCAAGAGGTCAGAGCACAGTGGGTCAGAATTGGACAGCTTCCAATTTGAGCCAACCTCCTCCCAGCCAGGCTTGAGCTGGTACAGTACCGAGACAGGTCAGCAGAGGGCGCAGTGAACACACACCCAGGAGGGAGCGCCGGCAAGGGATGTGGGCAGTTGGGGCGGGTGCCAGTTGGAGGGTGGAGGGATGTGTCTCAAGGCTGGGGGGCTCACAGAGGCTGTCACATGGAGAGGTGCATAGATTTCCCAGCACTAGGCTTTGAAAACTTCAGGGCTCAGTAAAGCACTCCTATCTTGGGATGTGTTTAGGAGTGGATTTTTTAAACTTTGGCCTTGGAAGAAAAATGTCCTGATCATTTAGGTCCTGTGAAGAACCGCAGGATATATCCAGCTCACAGGAGTTCCGCCAGAAGCCCTTCCCCACAGCTTTGAGGGAGGGGAGGGGAGATGGGGCGAGCAGGTCAGAACAGCCCAGCTGGGCTTTAAGGGAGTTGGGGTAGGGGTAGAGGTGGGAAACCCCTCACCTCGGACCAGGACTGTGGCCTCCTTGGATGCGCTGTCCACCACCGTCTGGGCCATGCACGTGTACTTCCCCCCATGGCGCAGCTGGGCATTCAGGATGGTCAGATCCCCAATGGTCTCCTTCTGCACATGGGGACAGTTAGGGGCGGCAGGTCAGAGCACCGGCTCTGACCAGTGCAGCAGGCTATGAGACATGAGGCAGAGCTTGGGAGTCCCCTACTCCGTGACATCCGTGGACCCCGCTGGATCTCAGTTTTCCTGTCTGTTCAATGGGAGGAATCACGACTCATCACTTAGAACCACTGGGGACCAAACAGCAAAGTTTGTTTCAGGAGACAGTCAATGACTGTCCACATTAATAATGTCATTTGCCCTAGGGGGCAGGCTAACAAGAACAGTAGTGGGAGTGTCTTGGTGGCTGCCCACAATTCCAGGTTTGTCCCTAACCCTCTCCTATATGCACGGTCCCTGGGTGGAATCCAGGAAGGACGGCTATTCATCCAAGGATGAGTTTGCCATGCGTGGGCCTGAGGGAATGGGGGACGCTTAGGCTATGGGGGACTTAAAGGTGGGGATGGCTAAGGACATCCTGGGGCCCCTGTCTCTCTGGAAAGAGGGAGAAGCCATGGGGCTCTGGCCGTAGGCCTCACCACATTGGTTCTCCGGTAGTGCCCTCCGGGCTTATCAAAGTCGATGGGGAAGTCATCCAGGGTCCAGGTGAAGGTGAGGTCCATGGTGGGGTCGTGGGAGGCATGGCACTGTAGGGTCAGGTTGTCACCCAAGTTGATGTCGGCACTCGAGGGGGCTAGGGTGATCTTGGTTGCATCTGCCAAGTAAAACAAGGTCCCTGGGTGGATGGGGGAGGAAATGGGCACAGGCAGGGTCCACAGGGCAGGCTGAGAGGCTCTGTCCTAAGGCCCAGCAAAAAGAAGAGGCGGTGTGACCCACATGTCCCAACTGCCCAGGACTGCATGAGTGTGTGGCAGGCAGGGAGGCATGACCGGAGTCTCCATGGTGGCCAGGGGGTGGTCCCAAGTGAAACTGAATCCAAGGGTGGCCTTGACACCAAACTAGGAGCAATGTGGGACACAGGAGCAGGATGACAGGGAGGACAGTACCCTGAGGAGGCTGAGCCCCCGGCCTACCCACATGGCAGCCCTCACCTCGCACAGACAGGATTCCAGTGCTGTTGGCTTTGCCCATGAAGTTCTCAGCAAAGCAGGTGTATTTGCCTTCATCTGACCGACTGATGTTTCTTATGATCAAGGTGCCATCTGGAGTTACAGTCACTCTGTGGCAAGGACAAAGCAGATGTGCCCAACTCAGGGACGGTTGTCACAGGAGGGGAATTAGCCTTCTAACGAGGAGGAGCAGGAACTGTGCAGGGTGGGGTGTGGGTGGTACCTGCTGCTGTTGACCAAAATCTCCGTGCCTTTGCTCCAAAGCACCACGGCCTTTGGAGCTGCCCGGGGCTGGCAGGGGATAATGATCTCTCCCCCGCGGGCTGCAGGGATCAGACGCCTCACAGGATTCAGCCTGAAGTCAGGGGCGAGTGCTGGAAGGAAAGGGGAGAGCCACAGAGAAAAGTATTGTCACCCTTGATAAAGACGTTACTTGGCCTGCCCTTTGAGGCCACCTCATGAGTGACTCCTACCAGCACCTCTTCCAGAATTCTTTCAGAACCAAGCCCTTTTTTCTCTGGCCTAAGCTATCAAATCTCCTGCCTGGACTATTGACAACACCGCCCTCCCCAGCCCCCCGCCCCTCAACCCCCCGCCGCCGCCACCCCACTTCAGTCTTCCTGCTTCTGCGCGTTCCTCCTACAATCTTTTCTCCACCCAGCGAGGAATGAACAGCTTTTTCAACTCACACTCAGTGGAGCCCGGCTCTTCACAAATAAGTCTCCATCTTTCCAATTACATCTTGCTCCACTCTCTCTCCCACTCATTATGTTCCAATCACCTAGCCTTTTTTTTTTCCCCTCTCTCTTTTGAAGTTGTGAAGTCTTTTCCTGCCTCCAGACCTTTGCACTTGCTGTATATCTTGCCTGGAAATTCCCCAGATCTTCACGCGGCTGGCTGCTTAACATTCAGGTCACAGCCTAAATGGGACTTCCTCATAGAAGACTTCTCTGACCACCCCATCTAACAGGCCCATCTCACGCCCATCACTCTACTGGATTTTCTTTTATTTTCTTTTAAGACAAGTCTTGCTCTGTTGCCCAGGCTGGAGTGCAATGGCACAATCTCAGCTCACTGCAGCCTCTGCCTCCAGGGCTCAATTGATTCTCCTGCCTCAGCCTCCTGTGTAGCTGGGACTACACGTGTG
This sequence comes from Theropithecus gelada, assembly GCF_003255815.1. Taxonomy (NCBI): domain Eukaryota; kingdom Metazoa; phylum Chordata; class Mammalia; order Primates; family Cercopithecidae; genus Theropithecus; species Theropithecus gelada. The sequence goes on from NC_037668.1 coordinate 160,562,797, forward strand.
TGCTACCATGCCTGGCTAATTTTTGTATTTTTCATAGACATGGGGTTTCACCATGTTGCCAAGGCTGGTCTCGAACTTCTGAGCTCGAGGCGATCCACCCACCCCTGCCTCCCAAAGTGCTGGGATTACAGGCATGAGCCACTGCACCCTGCCTGGATTTTCTTTATACTATATTTGATGGCTAGCTGAAATTGTTTAATTGTTTGATTTGGGGTTTATTTGTCCCTTTCCCTCTACTGGATTGTAAGCTACTTAAAGGCAGAGACTGTATCTTTCGTATTCATCCTCTGTAAGGTGTTGAGTAAGTATTGGTTGAATGGATGAAGGAACGAATGAATGCTTCTTAGCAAAGCTTCACTAAAACTTGATGTGGTGGGTATCACTGTGTCCATTTTATGGATGAGGAAACTGAGGCTCAGTGAGCTCAAGTCACACAACTAAATATTAGCACTGGCTGGCATTTCCCAGGCACCAGCATGAAATGGGCAGGCCTTTTATGCTGTACCTCTTTCATCTCATTTGTTCCCTACAGCAGCCCAGGAGGGCAGGACTATTATTGCCTACATTTTATAATCAAGAAACTGAAACACAGAAACACTAAGTAACTTGCCAAAGCTCACATAGCTGAAAGGGTTGGGTTACACAGATCTGATTGATTTGGTTTCCGTTTTTTTTCAGTGCAGCAAATATTTACTGTGTGCCAGACATGGGACAAGTCAGAGACCCTGCCCTCTGGCAGCTCTCAACCCTGTGTCTCATCTCCTTTCTTAAATCTCTGAGTTCTCCTACTTAGACACTTGGAAAACCAAGGAAAATTGCTACAGGGTATGTGCGTGTGTGTTTGGAAACACCTAAACTCAGAGCTCTGAAAGCCACCATATGCACGTCCTTGGGATGTCCCCTGCCTCCCTGGGCCCCTTACCTTGCACGGCTAGCTCGGCACTGGCGTAGATGGTACCGTGCTTATTCTCTGCCACACACTGGTACATGCCCGAGTCCTCCAGGCTCAGCTTGGAGAACCGCAGGTCCCCGGCCAACACCTCCACCCGGTTCTGTGCAGAAGAGCCCAGAGCCCAGGGGGATCAGGACCACTGGAGCCACAGGGAGGAGGGGTTGGCAGGGGTGGGGGCAGTGGAGACTCTAGGCTGATAATCCCTAGAGGATATGGCTCGTATGTCCAGTCCTACCTCAGGGCCACCTGGAACCTCAGGATGCAGATTACCCAGGCCTCCCCAAAGCTGGAAGGGTGAGGTGATCCAGTCAGGACCACATCACTTCTTTTGTGGCTGAATTGTGCCTGGATCCAGGCCCAGCCCGTGGCCATGGGACTGGGATGGGAAGAAGTCCTCAGGTGGTCCTAGGACCACCCTTTGGCACCCTAATTAGCCCAGAGGGCTACTAGTGGTGCAGGGGAAGTTCTGGGGGGTGAGGGAACCAAGTGAGCAGAGGACAGTTATGTGTGGGAGGAATCCCACGTCTCCTACCTGGGAGGCCAGAGGCTCCCCGTTCCGCAGCCAGCGCACTGTAGGCCGGGGCTTGCCGGCGGCTGCACAGCCCCAACGCAGGTTGGAGCCAATGTCAGCCTCTGTGTCCGAGATCACTTTCAGCCACTCAGGCTGAGCTGTGGGAGCCCGGAAAAGAAAACCTGGCATGAGCTAGGAGGAGCTTCCAGCTCATTAAAAGGAACAGAAAATCAGGGCAGCAGTACCTGTGCCAGACAGCAGAGGGTGCCATCAGCATTCTGGGACGGAGAGGACAAGGAGGAGGGGGCAGGAAGAAGGAGGCACAAGAAAGCTGGCACTCTGTGGTTGTGCCAGTGGCTGCTTTCACAACTTAAATCGTTCTGGAGCCTCCTGTGTGCTTTCTGCACCCCTGACTGAAGCTCTGAGCTGACCACAGCACTAGCTTCTTCTGGTCCCAGACTCAGTGCCGTCCTAGGGCAAGCAGGCTCATGCAGGGGGCCTCCCAGTCTCCTCCCTGACTTTTGGGTCTGTTTCCTTGGGGACAAGGGTGAAGGCAGGAAGGGGGGTCGGGAGGGGCGGAGAAGGTGTCCCTGGCTCTGTACCCTGCACGATGATGCGGCCCTGCACGGTGTCTCGGCCCTTGGAGTTCTCCGCCTCACACTCGTAGGTGCCCTCATCCTCAAAGCTGACGCTGGGGATCTGCAGGGTGGGCTCAGCTGTGGTCCACTGTGGGGACAAGGAGCCGTCCACTTTGCGCCACTTGATCCGGGGTACAGGGCTGGCAGGAGAGACAAAGCCAGAGGGTGTGGGCTAAGCTGGGCCTACCCCTCCAGTGCCCACAGCTCCTCATACCCAGACTCTCAGGCCCTCCTGAGATGCTGGGCCTGGGAGGAACAGAGGGAGAGAGGGTGCCTTCTGGCTGATCCTCACTCTCTTCTCCCAGGTAGGCTCGGAGCACACGCAGGGAAGGGGCAAGAGGCAGGGCTCCTCTACCCATCCCTCCTGCAACACCCTCGAGCCAGTGAAGCTGGGCTTCTGCGGGGTCTGCACTCTGAAGCTGGGTCTGCCCTCCGCCACAGTGGCCTGTGACCTGGGTCTTTATGGGTTCTCTTTTCCGTTGCCTCTACAGGGCAGGCCTTGCCCCTACTTTTCAAAGGGACTTTAGCTATTAGTAATCTGTGCACTAAAATGGACTGAGGTATCAGTTTTAATGGGTTAATATATTCCTCTTCCACATGCTTTTCTTTTTTTTCTTTTCTTTTCTTTTTTTTTTTTTCAGATGGAGTCTCGCTCTCTCGCCCAGGCTGGAGTGCTGTGGCGCAATCTCAGCTCACTGCAAGCTCCGCCTCCTGGGTTGACGCCATTCTCCTGTCTCAGCCTCCAGAGTAGCTGGAACTACAGGTGTCCACCATCACGCCCGGCTGATTTTTTTGTATTTTCAGTAAAGATGGGATTTCACTGTGTTAGCCAGGATGGTCTCAATCTCCTGACCTCGTGATCTGCCCGCCTCGGCTTCCCAAAGTGCTGGGATTACAGATGTGAACCACTGTACCTGGCCCCCGTTCCACATACTTTTCATGTGGATTTTCTGGAAGCCCAAAACTTCCCACAAGGCAAAGATTATCCCAGGTAACCACAGGAGATAGTTGAGGGAGGAGGGGGCCAAAGTACAAATCACATTCTTTCTTTCATTCTACAAACATTTATTGAGCACCTGCTGTTTGCTTAGCCCTGTTCCAGTGAATCCTTCTTCTAGGAGTGCAAGAAAGAGAACGCTTTCTGTTGTGATTCTCAAATAGATCACTGTTAACGTTCACGGAACACTTTCCTAAATTCCAGGCACTGTTCTCAGCACCTCACATGTATGAACTGATTTAATCCTCATGACAACCCTATGAGGTGGGTACTATTAACACCACCATAAAGAAACTGAGGCACAGAGAGGTTAGGCAGTTTACCCAAGGTCTGCGGGTGGCAGAGCTGGGATCTGAACGAGGCAGACGGGGTTGGAGTCTGTACACTGTGCTGCCTGCCTCCAGCCTTGGGTGTTACTCAAGCTGTCTGAGCCTGCCATGCGCTGCTGGAGGACCAAGTGATTCTGGCCGTGGAAGGCCCCTGGCACATGCAATGCCTCACCCAGAGAGTTAGTGTCCAGTGAGTGGTGGTCAATGTCCACTGTGTGCCCAGTACTTTGCTAGACCCTGTGAGGGACACCAAGATCACAGCCCTGACTCTGCCTGCCCTCACCCTGGGGTCACCTGTGCCCCCAAGAGACTGCCCTGGTACCCCTCCCTTTTCACACTCACTTCCCAAAGGCAAAGCACTCCAGGGTGACCTGCTGCCCCACCAGTGCATAGGTCTCTGCTGGGAACCGGGCCTTGATGCTGGGTGCAAAGAGCCGGGTATCTGGGGAGAGAGAATTTTACAAATCAGATGCAGATGACTCCAGGTCAGGTGCTACCGTGCTTGGGATCTCAGCACCTTTCAGAGCCAACTATGTCTTGGCAGCTGTGTGGAATCTCCCTGAGGCCTAGGGCAAGGGCCTGAGGATTTGAAGCAGGAGGATCTGGGGGTCCAGGGCCTGGAATCAGTGCCCTGCAAGCCAATCTTCCAATCTCCAAAGGAAAAACCCTTTTCCCAATGCCCGCTGACCCTTCCAGTTCCCTCCCTCCCGCCATGCCTGGCCGAGCCTGACCTTCAGCAGCCAGGTTGAGCTGAGCAAATTTGCTGAAGACGCTCTTGGTGGAGAAGTCCATGTGGCTGGTGGCCAAACAGGAGTAGTTGCCCAGGTCTGAGGCATTGGTTCGGGCAATGTACAGATTCCCTGTGGTCTGGGACACGAAGTGACGCCCATCCGTCGGGATGAAGTTGGGGAACTCGTTGAGGAGCCAGCGGTAGGACAAGCCTAGGATGTGAGGAGTTTGAGGAAACCAGGGGGGTACCGGGCTAACAGGACCACTCTGGGTGGGACCCCAGCATGCTGGTGGGGTTCTGCAAGCCCTGTCCTGACAGCCACCATGCTCTGAACTGGGGCTAAGGGGAGACCTAGAGGGAAGAAGTGACTATTCCTGCCCTTAGAGAGCACTAAGTCTGTCAGGGATCACAGCCCTCAGGGACCACCCAGTTTGAAGGTGGAAGCAGGGCACAGAGATGGAAAATGACAGACCCGTAAAGAAAACACAGATCATTTAAAATTAGGGTCCCAGGGATGGGTGCTTCTAAGGGTCATTTCCAGGGGTCACGTTTTATTCCATCCTCCTTCTGCCAAATTTCTGGTAGCCCTTCTTGTGCCCTCTCTCACCGTGGCCCAAGGTCTGGACTCACCTGGGTAGTGGGCAGGTGGGTTACAGGGCAACATCACCCCCCAGCCTTCATGAGTTTTCACTGGGTCTCGCTCCTCCTTGGAGAATTCCTGCAGAACTGGAGGCAGAGACCAGGGGCTCAGGCACTGTCCTCCTGGCCTGTGAGCCCCTCCCTGACTCATCCTTCACGGAGAAGCAGCAGTTCACTAAGGCATGTCATGTGAGGTCAGGAAGGCCTGGCTTGAGGGTGTCACTTGTCCTTTCTGGGCACTTTCTCCTAGCCCCCTCTCCCCCTCCCGCAAAGTGTCTTGGTCCCCTGCGGGTCTCACAGCCGAAGCGGAGGATGGCCTCCCTGCTGACAACGGTGCCCACTGGGTTGGAGGCCAGGCACTGGTAGACCCCGGCATCCTGTGCCTTGGTGGGGTTCATGATGACCAGATTGCCCCCCACTAGCTGGTGACGGGAACCTGGCTCCAGCTTCATCTCGGTGCCATTCATCTTCCACCTGCAGCAGGGGATGGAGGAAGGGGACCTCTGAGTCCTGCCTGGTGGCAGGGCTGATGAGAGGGAAGGTTCAATGGCTGCCCAGGGCCTCCCAGCACCCACTGCAGAGGCCTTACCGATAGGTGGCTGGAGGGCTGGCCCGGGCACGGCATGCCAGCAACACCTGCTCCTCCGTGGACTCCTCTGGGAATAGCACACTGAGGGGTTGGTCTTCAAAGACAGGCCCAAAGGTGGTTGGGGATCCCAGGGCTGAACTCCAAGCTGCAGGTGATGACACCACCAGAGGCCTCAGAGCCTGGGCCTGGCCAGAGCCTGGCCTCTTGGGCTGCGCTGTCCAGTAAAACTTTCTCTGATGATGGGAATGTTCCATTTTCTGCACTGTTCAATGTGGTAACCACTAGCCACGTGGGGCTATTGAGCACGTGACATGTGGCTATTGCTACTGAGGGATGACATTTTACATTTTATTTAATTCATTTAAATTTCAATTTAAATAGGCTGGGCAGGCCCCATCTGGCCATATCAGTTCAGTCAATCACCCATCCTACACTCAGGTATTGAGCACCCACTCTATACCCAGCACTGGGCTAGAGACTGGCTTGTAAAAATGATTAAGACACAGTCCCTCTTCTTCAAGGGGCTTGTGGTCCAAGGAGGGAAACAGGAAATTGGCAGTGCAAGGTGGCAAATGCCATAAAGTTCAAGGTGCTGGGGCCTCAGAATGGAAGCAGTTCTACCTCTCAGGGGGCTTTCAAGGGAGCCTTCCAGAAGAACTGATCTGTGGGGTGTGAGGTGCATGAGACATTGCCAGCCACAAACATGCAGAGAGGATGTGTGTCCCTGGAGCCTAATACCCTTACCAGGGCAGTGTGGACCCGAAGCCTGGGCCTGGGGACTAGACTGGCCCTCTACTAGCCGTGGGACCTTGGGAAAGTTATGGAACCCTTCTGAGCCTCAATGTCTTCACCTGTGATATGAAAAGAATATGAATTCACCTCCCAGGGTCTGCTTGAGGATTCAGCCAGACAAACCCTTGGAAGGTGGCGGGCAAGCAGATGTCTGCTGGAGCCACGTGTTGGGTGGGGACTTGGAAGAGAAGATGGGTGGAGGGTGGGCAGTTTGCTTTGATGGGTGGAGGGTGGGCAGTTTGCTTTGGTGGGTGGAGGGTGGGCAGTTTGCTTTGGTGGGTGGAGGGTGGGCAGTTTGCTTTGGTGGGTGGAGGGTGGGCAGTTTGCTTTGGAGGCAGTTTTATACAATTCCAGTATCACAATTCAAGAAATGTTCAGAAAGGGAGTGACTTGCCCATGGTCACCCAGCAGGTCTGTGGCACAGACAGATCAATTCCTCCTGAGCTTGGTGGACCAATGAGTACCACACAGGCAAATGGGGCAGACCCCTCTCTTCATGCATCATTGTCCTGCTGCAGGGCAGGGCAGGGGATGAAGAGCCACAGATTGGCCGGACATCGCACCTGCCTTTCGACAGGGCTGGGGTGGGCTCTCTGCTGACCGGTGAGGCCAGTCCGTTTTGCCTCTGCCGTGTCAGGCGGGAGCCTATCCCTAATTGGCTTCTACCTCTTAACACAGCTGATTTCAGGCCTTCCTTGGTGGGTCATGGGGAAAGGGATCCCCATTAACCAATTAGCTCCTTTCCCGGCGCATCCAGCCATCAGTCCTCTTCCAGGGGTAGGGGGTGGCCCCATGCTGCAGCTGAGGCCCAGTCCTGGCCCCCTGGGAGTGAGGGCAGCTGCTAAGCAGCTCTCAGAATGAGGTAGGAGGCAGGGCTCCCAGAAATGGCCCGGTGCAGGCATCCCTTGTGCCATTCTCCCTCACTGCCGCCCCAGGCCTCAGAGGCGGAGGCGGCGGGCGGTGACGGCATCATCTCGGCTGGAGAACCCAGCTTAATCCCAAGTTAATGATGGTGGTGTAGGGTAGGAACCCTGCCCCAGCTGGCACTGCTGGGAGGGGGGGCAAAGGAGGGGCTGGGAGGCAGCCGGGCTGCTGGGAACCACCTCGTACAATAGCAGCTTCCAGGAACTCTGGGTGATGGCGTGGCTGAGTGGGCTTGGGTCACGTTGATACATTCAGACTCTTTCTTCCTGAGAAACCTTTCTCCTCTGCTCTCAGCCGTCCACTCGCCCAAATATTCACATACACGCCCCTCTACATCTCTCACCTCCACACATTTTCTTATATGCACACTCATATCATACATAAATTCGTATATATGCACCTCCCTAAGCTGCTCAAATGGCCAGATACACACATTTACACACACATCCATTTCCCCCTGACACACAGCTATAGATGGCCATGGAGACTTTTATATATAATCCATGCATTCATAATAATAAAAATAATAATAAAAATAGGTGCTATCGATGGAGTGCTTACTATTTATTCCATACCATGCTCCATATTTCCTTCTCATAACCTCTTTACAAGATAGGTATTGCCATTTTCTTATTTTCCTGATGTGGAAGCTGTGAGTTAGAAAGCTTTAATAACTTGCTCCAGATCCCACAGCTTGAAGGAGCAGATCTGGGGGTTTGGACCTTGGCCAGGCTGACCCCACCACCAGCATTCTTAACCCCAGTGTCCCTGACTCTTGACCTCTGTTTCCCATCAGAACCACCAGAGGCCCTGCTCCATCTCACAGATAAGGAGTCAGAATCTCTTGGAGTGAGGCTTGGGAGTCCAAGTCTTAGAAAATGCCCCTGGGCATTCTGCAGGGAGGCTGGGGTATGAGAGCTGGTCACACTGTGCTGTGAGACTTTCTGGACACATTCATTATCCCCAGCATAGCACCACCTCCATGCAGACACCTCACTCATACCTCCAGCCTCTCAGCCATCCATATCCACAGACACCCTCACACACCCACACTTACCTCTTCAGCTATATACACACCCACCCACACATGAGCCTTCCTGTGTGTGTGCTTCCACATGCACACACAAAAACACACTCTCTGCCTGTAATCCCAGCACTTTGAGAGGTGGAGGTGGCAGGATCACCTGAGGTCGAGAGTTCAAGACCAGCCTGGCCAACATGGTGAAACCCCATCTCTACTAAAAATACAAAAATTAGCCAGGTGTGGTGGCGGGTGTCTGTAATCCCAGCTACTCGGGAGGCTGAGGCAGGAGAACCACTTGAACCCAGGAGTCAGAGGTTGCAGTGAGCCGAGATCACACCACTGCACTCCAGCCTGGGTGACAGAGTGAGACTCCATCTCAAAAACAAAACCCAAACAACAACAACAACAACAACAACAACACACACTCTCCCAGGCAAGGCCAGCCCTTCCTTATTCTTGTTCCGCATCCTCTCTGATTCTTTTCTGATGCCCTGTCATGGTAACTGTTCCCCCAAACACAGGCATCAGAAACCTTGCAGAGGAAGGGAGTTAGAGAGATGAGAAGGTGGAGGGGGATCCTTGATACTCCTCCTTGCACTGGAGTGCCAGGAATCCACAGCTATATCCCGAGGACAGGGCAGCAAGAAAAGCCCAGAGCTGAGGCACCTTCCCAGGAGGGGTGGCGGCCAGCGATGGGATTTGCCATTCCTGTCTCTCTCTGGAGCTCTGGGAGGTGGCAAAACAGATCCCAGCCCCTTGGCCATTGGCTTCGTGTGTCTCTGGGTCTGAGGACCTTGGAGGCTGTCCGTACCCCTTTCCTTAGATGGTGTGGATCCAGCACTGAGGCGTCCCTGAGGGAGGGGATGCTAGAAGCCCAGGTGCCTCCCCTCTGCTCCTTCTGGGGTTGGCATCTCCTGCTCTGTGCAGTTGAGGCTCCCCATCCCTGTAGCTCTTCCCAGTCTGGTGGACCCTGGGACAGGTAGCGAGGCCTGGGGGGCTAGGTGGCTCCCCCCACACTCTGAGTCAGCCCTGTTTCCCAGCAGCCTCACTGACTGAGCCGCAGGACTGGGAAGCAGTGAGGACAGAATGAGAACATCTGAAAGTATGCCAGTGGAGTCCTTCCCTGGTGAGACAAAGGAACTGAAATGCACAGGCTGTAGCCTTCCAGGGGGTGTGGGGTGGGGGAGGTGGAGTCTGAGGTGCTTAGAACTCCAGGACCATGGAGACTCCCATGGGGATGTTGAAGGAGAAAAGAAGCATCTATTGATCTGGGCTGAGGGTCAGGGTAGAGGCCAAGCAGTGGGTCTAGCAGACCCCTTAGAGCAGGAGGTGGCTGGGGACCTCCCTCTTGCCCTAGGACAGACCAGCTGCCTGGCTCCTCAGGCCTGACATGCTCGCCAGAGTCCAGCTGGCCTGTGACTCTCAGCCTGCCCTCTTCACCCTCTCCTTCCCCTCCTGCCAGTGTCCCTCTGCCTCTCCTCCAAGCTGGGAGCACCCCTGGGAGGAGAACCTGAGCTCCCTCTTCTGCCACATCTCTTTCCAGATCCTGTTCTATACTTGATCAATTTGCTGGGATGCAGCATTGCCTTAATAAACCCTTCCAGCGTTTACTGGGATTGACCGCCGTCTGCTCATATCAGGGGACTACAGAGCCCTGTCTGGGAGAATGTCCTGCAATGATGGAAATGTTCTGTGCTCTGTGCTATCCAATACGGCTACTGAACATTCGAATGTGGCTAGTGCACCTGAGGAAATTATTTTTAAAGTGGAATTGAATCTGAGTTGTAGTAGTCCCATGTGGCTATTACCTTCCATATTGGACAGTGCAGCCTTTGAGGCTGCAACTCCGGGTGATATTATGGAGATCTGGGCATGCCATCGTCTTGCTGTGTGACCCAGGGCAAGCCACTCACCCTCTCTGGGTCATTCTTCCTTCATCTATAACACGGCAAAGACATATTCCCTTTCCTCCTAAACTCAAAGGAAAGGTAAGATCTACAAATGGGAAATTTTAGCAAGGAAATGGCCTCAGAAATCTAGCTGCTCCTACAATGCAGTCAATGATTTCTGTAATTGTCACCCAAATCATAGCAAGGATATAACGCTATAATCATGCCTGCTAGGCTTCAAAGCCCAAATGAACCCTCTTACCTGAAGAGGAGACAAAGGCCACAGCAGCTACCAGCAGCAGGTGTGGCTTCCTCCTGGTGGCTGTCCCCATGGTGGATGTCCGGGCAGAGGTGGGGATCGGAGGAGAAGGGCCTCAGCTCAGCTTGGGGACAGCCCAGCTGGAGGCTGAGAAGGACCTGAGGAGGCAGACAGACAGGAGCGCTCTGAGCTGAGGAGCGCCCCTCCCAGCTCCAGGCACATCTGGGTCTCTAAAGCTTTTCCCTCCGCCTGGGGAGCTGCCGGAATTGCCCAAGCACTAATTCTCCCCAGGGTCCCAGAGGAAGGGGCTTGGCTATTACCAAGAAGCTCTTCCTGGGGCTGAGTGCCTCCTACTGGTCCCCTGGGAGTCTGGCTCAGCCCTATACCCCCACCTGCCCCCACTCCAGCCAGCGGGGTGCCGCTTAAGAAGTGAAAGCAGAGATTAATTGGGAGGTAAGAACCCACCTGCCCTCTCGCCCGCCCGTCAGCTCTTGAGGCGAGGTTGGAAGAGAACAGGACCCTTGCCTGGGTTGGAAGTCAGTAACGTCTTCCTCTGGCAGGCAGGCTTGGGGCCGACTTTCCCCCTGCCTATTCCCCTCAGCTGTCTGGGTGGGGGCTAATAAACCCCTCTGGGAGCTGCCTTAAGTCTCCCGGTCTTGTTTTCCTAGCAGTGAGGAGGGGTCTCACTGATTTGTCCACACCCTCTTACCAGCGGAGTCATGACCTTGGCCCCATTAGCAATGCCCCCAACCAGATGGGTGAAGGGGCCCAACAGGCTTTCTGGGTCAAAAGAGTTAACGCAGCTCCCAGAGGAGCCTCCCTCTTTCACAGAGATGAGCTGAGGCTTGGTTCAATCCTTGAGCTCTGGAGAAGAACCTGTTCCCTGTAGCTGCTGAGAGCAAGTCAGACACCTGTCCCATCAGTCTGAGAGATGGGGCCTCCTCTTGGGAGGTGAGGGCAGGGGCAGAGCCAGCCTCCCCGTTCACTCCCAGTCCCTGAGAGGACTTTCCTAGTTCAGAAGGGAGTGTGGAATGTCAGGGGCCTGCTTTCCAGTTACTGGTTATCAGAGTGAACCTGGGTCACTGGGCTCAGAGCCTCCACAGGGATCAGTAAGCCCGGCTGCAGATTCTGCTGCTCTGCTCTGCCTGCCCTCTTTGCAGAAAACTAAGAGCAGCAGGAGGGGGTCAGGGCTTGGGGAGAGAGCCCGGCTGGGGGCCCTTTTGCAAACTGCCAACAAGACCCCTCCCATCTCTGGATCTCAGTGTTCCGCCTCTGGTGATGCCCCTAGAATGCAGAGTGGCCAAGGGCCTGGGAATGCTGTCCCCTGGATGGGGACCCGGGTGGAGAAGGAAGGCTGCAGAGGACCTAAGATTGCGCCTTGGGCCTGTGCAGGGGCTGAAAGCCAGTGCAAGCTCAGGGTCTGCCCTGTCTCACATCACACTGTAGTCCCTCAGGAAGAGAGCTCCCGAACCCCTTTAACCCTCCACAGCTGATCACCCCACAACCATTTCCTGCCTCTTTCACAGCCACAGCTGGCACCCAAAGGAGCCTGGGGGAAGAGAAGGGAGAGGTGGCCCCAGGGCCTGTCAGGAAGGATATGGGCAAGGAAGCCAAGAAGCTGGGTGTTTTGCAGAGGGCAGGGCGTTGGAGCAGATGGCACTCTCTCCTCCACCCCGACTGCAGCCTCATATCCACTTCCCATTGACAGGCAGGGTGCCCAGGTGCCAATTCTCCCTGAATACCTGTTCCTCCCTGTCCTTGCCACTCTCAGTTCCAGACTTGAACTGAAGACATTCTGCACTTACAACCCCTCTGACATTCCCCCAGCCCATCTATCTCCATTCTCCCGTAATGCCCTTCCTGGGCAAGGCAGTCTCTCCTGCAAGGCCCTGTCCATGTCTCATCCCTGCCAGGAAGTGCCTAAGATGCCCCTGTCTGCACAAAGAATTCAGTTCACTCTGTTCTTGACTACACCTTTGGTACCCTGCCTGTGGACCTGTGTCCGTCTCCATTAGAAGGTTCTGAGCTGCCCAGGGGAGTGATTGTGTTGTGTTCATTTTGGTATTACCTATGCCTAGCAAAGTACCTGGCACATCATAGTTGTTACTTGTATGTTGCATTTAACTGGTCAAGAACAACTGTGATTATATGCCTCCAGGAGCCAGTGAACACATGCGTGAGCACACGTGATGGGGCTCATGCAGATGCTCCTTGACTTACGATGGGGTTACATCCCGATAAACTCACCAAAAGTTGAAAATATCGTAAGTCGAAAATTCATTTAATACGCCTAATCTACTGAACATCATAGCTTAGCCTAACCCACCTTAAATGTACTCAGAAGGCCGGGCACCGTGGCTCACGCCTGTAATCCCAGCACTTTGCGAGGCTGAGACGGCTGGATCACCTGAGGTCAGGAGTTCGAGATCAGCCTGGCCAACATGGTGAAACCCCATCTCTACTAAAAATACAAAAATTAGCTGGGCATGGTGGCAGATCCCTGTAATCCCAGCTACTCGGGAGGCTGAGGCATGAGACTCGCTCGAACTCGGGAGGCGGAGGTTGCAGTGAGCCATTGCACTGCAGCCTGGGCCACAACAGCAAAACTCCATCTCAAAAAAAAAAATGTACTCAGAACACTTACATTCCCCTGCAGTTGGACAAAGTCACCAAATACAAGGCCTATTTTACAATAGCGTGTTAAGTATCTCATGTAATGTATTGAATACTGTACTAAAAGTGAAAAACAGAATAGTTGTTGGATACTCGAAGTATGGTTTCCATTGAATGTGTATTGCTTTTGCACCATCGTAAATTTGAAAAATTGTAAGTCAAGTCACTATAAGTCAGGGACAGTCTATATATACTTGACAGGGCTGACAGGTCTTCTGTGCTTTCTGGGGGCAACCCCAAGGCAAACTCTCCCTTTCTCTTTCTCTCTCTCTCTTTCTCTGTCTCTCTCTCTCTCTTTCTCTGTCTCTCTCTCATACACACACACACTCAGAGCTCTAGGGTCAGCGCGGTATCTGGTCAGGGGAAATCACAGACATATGTCCCTGGATGCTATACAAATGCAGGGAGTCATCCTCAGAATAGAGAGGTGTTGGGACCTTCCAGGATTTGAATCTGATGAACAGGAGTTGTTAATATTGACTTCATCTCTGAACAGCTTCGTGAGCTTGGACAGGTTAATGCCCCTTGTGAAGACTCAATTTTCTCATCTGCAAAGTGGAGATCATCACATGCACTTTACAGAGTTCTTTGGAGGGTTCCATGAGGTGCTAGAGTGCCTTGCAGTGGTTTTCAAACTGCTCTGAAGTCTTGGAGCTGTTTGCACCTGTCTCAGGGCCACCATGGGAGACTAGGGAGAGAGCATGGGGCTCCAGACTCCTTCCCCGCTCCAGCCAGAGCAGCTCCACTTGTATCTGCTTTATATACAGGACTTTCCTATGAAGTTCCCTTTAAACAAAGGACTTCATGGCTCCAAAAAGTTGGAAAATCACCCCGTTGGCACTGGTGTGCTGAGTCCTGATGCCTGGCACGGAGAAGGTGCTCAATCATCGTTTGCTCCCTGCTCTGTGCCAGCCTGCCAGGCCCGGGAGCTCACTGGGGGCAGGGTGCCGGCCTGGGGAGGAGCCTGGGCTCCAGGCACTTGTACTGAATGTGCCAGAGCAAGGCAGAGACAGACAACCAGGGGCTAGAGACTCCGGGATAGCCTCTGGGCAGATTCCTACCTGGAGTCCCTAGCTCCCACAGCAGTGCTGGGGAGAGCTGGGTGTGTGTGCGTGTTTATGTCCCAGTGTGCATGGATATAATGCTTGTGGGTGTCTGTCTGTTGTGTCTATATGTCTCTGTGTATATGTGTGATCTGAGTTTTGTGTCTGCATGTATGCATGTGTCTGTGTATGATGATGTCTGGTCTTTGTCTGTGTGTGTGTGTGTGTGTGTGTGTGTGTGTGTCTCGGGTGTGAGGACTCAGCCCCTTGCCTTGTTTCCCTGCAACCCACCAGGAGGTTTGCATCATAGATCCTTCGCCTCCACCTCCAGTAGTCACGATTGTCTGTTATCTCTATTACCATAAGTAATTACCGTGGGTAATCACGAATAATCCAGCCCAAGGATCCTGGGTACCCTCCAGGGATCAAGATGTACAGCCTTAGAGGAGACTGCGGGGGAGGGGCCGGGATCCAGGAGCACCAGGGCTTGCCCTCGGGGAGCGCCGGAGACCCATCAGCCTGATCAGATGTATATTGAGCTCCATTGTGTGCCACAGCCTTGGGTGAAAACACACACACACACACGCAGAGTCTGGACTAAAGGTTGGAGCTCGTTGCCTCCCTAAAGGTGAGGCAGTTGGCATCCAGTCCTGCCCTGCATTCATTTCCATCACAGTATTTACTGACTATGTGCCAGGCATTGTGCTAAGCACAGGGAGACAGTAATAAAGTTACTGCCTCTACAGAGCTCCCTGACCACCTGAGTGCAGCCTAGGATGTGCTCATGAGTTCACCGATCAGTCATCTCCCCATACCATCTGCCCTATTATGCGTTCTAGAATGCCCAGGATGGAGGAGGCCTTTTCGTCAGGAGCAAGGCTGGAGTGGAGCTATGCCAGGCCCAGAGCTGGCCCTGCGAGCCCTAAGCCAGCCAAGTCTCGCCCAGGCCAGCTGCCCTGGTGCAGGGGTACAGGCGCAGACTGGCACAGGCGAGCACAGGCTGTCATCAGCAGGGGCTGGTCCTGCGAGGCACCAGCACATGGGGGAGTGGACTGCTGGGGGGTTCAGGGCACCAGGGGGAGCTGGCTGAATTGTCGGGCCCAGGAAACAAAGGGCCTGGGGGACAGCTGGGGGACAGAAGGCTGTGAGTGGGGCTCCAACACACGACAGGGTTTTCTGGGGTAAGGCCCCCTGCACGGAGCCAGTCAGAAAATAAAAGGTACACCCTCCACCCCAGAGTGCTGCCTATTGGGACGCCCAGCTCCTGGTCCTGAATTTCTCTCCTCTTCTCCCCAGTGATGGAGATTGGAGAGCAATGAGAGATTTGGCAACTTCCGATGGATGGTGGTAGGAAAGGAGAGTTTGGAGCCCAGCTGTGGGCAGAGACTAAGTGATTTATTATCAGCCTACAAGGTACTCGAGGAGCCCTTCAGGTCCCCGCTTGACCTCTATCCTATAAAACAGCACACTGGTTAACAGGGCAGGCTATTGGGTCAACCTGCCTGGTGCTGTCTAGCTAGCATACCCCTAATACAACCAACTAGTATAATCCTGGTTATCACAGTCATTTCTTAACCAGTCCCAGCCTTACTCTCCCATCTGCAAGAGTGGGATGAGAAGGGTAGGACCTGCTTCATGGGACTGCTGTGAGGTCAGCACCGTCACAGGCTCATAGTGAGTGCTCAGGAAAGATCAGATCTTAAAACAGAAATCTCACAGCCCTGTGTCCACAGCCACTGTAACTGTCTGGCTTACTTCTATACAGTCACAACATCCAGGTGGCACTCATATGTATTTAGGAGACTGACAAACCCACAATCTCCTGGGCAGGTGCCTCCCTCCTCTTACACCCCACAGGTGCAACGGTCATAGGTAAGCACTAGCACACCACCCCAGACTAGGGCACAAGGACACAGCCCCCATGACAGAGTTATACCTGGTACAATGTGCTCAGGGGCTCACGCGGCCAAGACAGGTACTCCTTCTCAACCGCCCTCACCTCCTGCCTGGTGGGATCTAAGATCAGTACCCTTTCCTTTGCCTAAGACAAGAATTGCCCAGGAGGCAAGCACCATCATCCTCCAGGAAGGTCTGAACCATCCCCATGTGCCTCTGGTCAGTACAGGGCCCTGCGGTGGCATGGGTGGGGGCTGCTAGGATCTCAGCGTGCCAGGCCAGGCAGCAGCTGGAAGGTGCGGGGTGAAGGATTGTGATTGAGGGGTCTCTGTGGTACCCTGAGCTGCAGACATCCTTAGGGGAGATATGCAGCCCTGTCCTTCCTTAGCCCTCTCTGTGTGCTGCTCAGCTCTGTCTGCAGGCTCTTTGTGACTGCAGCTGCTTCCCTGAGGCCCAGCCCTCGTGCTGATGTGCCCTCTGGGGACAGCTGTGGCTCCCAGGCTCATGGGTTTGTTTGAGCTTCTAGCATTGGGCAGGGGGGAGTCTGGCCCTTGATCTGAGCCTAGAGTCTTTGCCCCTGCAAGAGAGACCTACTCTAACAAAGAGACCCTATAAAGTAGGGAGTGGACAGAAGAGGAGAGGCTTCCGTCCTCCTGGGAAGCTCAGGATCAGGAGCCAGCCATCCCCAGACCATAGGTGTTCCTACTTGCCTGCCCTGCTCTGTGTGTGGTGTAAAGCAGTGAATGAGCACTTCAGAAGGATCCCTTTTTGAGATGCCAGGCATAAGAACAATGGTTTCAACTTGTTTCTGAAGAAGCAAATCAGGAAGAAAATTTCCTCCTGCATTAGCAGAGCAATTTCTGCATGTCCCCGCAACTCTGCTGCAAGGAGGCTCCCCCCAGTTCCTAGACAGCTTCCTCCAAAGTGGTTCAGCACTTAAGCCTGGTGGAGGTGGGGTCCAAACTGCTCCTCCTCTCAAGCTAGTTTCCTTTGGATTTGGGGTCCAGATTAGCTTCACCTCTTGGGCAGCACTGCAGGAAGGCTGCCCTCCAGCCAGGCACAGGGTGGGAGAACCCCTTGGTCCTTGAGGGTGGCAGGCACTGAGAAGATGTGGGTTTGGGCTGGAGGAAACCCAGCAGGTTTGACTAAATGGGTGTGTGTGAGAGGCTGGCGTTGACTTCCCCATCTAAGTAGGGAACTTAATGGCTCATTGGGTAAGAAGGACGCTGAGATGTGTTTGGGCCTGAATGTGTCCTGGGATGGAAGGTGTTCGGGTTTCGGGTGAGAACATTACACACCTTGCTTTTGTTTGCATCCTCTTTGGTAAACAAAGAAACATGGGCTAATCTTGTAGCAAGGAATCATCAAACTGAAGAAAGCACTTACTCCAGGATGATTACCATCAGGACACAGAGCCCACAGAAACTCCCATAAACGTTCCAGGTTAGCAACAGCCTCTGGGGGGGTTGGTCTAGATTGGGGTTGTGGTCCTGAGGGATGAAGGGGTGGCCAGCATGCATGAGGGAATGAAAAGGATGTCTGCCTTCTTATGGATTCCTGAGTCACATCCACCTTTTACCATTTGAAACAGGATTACTGGAAGTTGGAAGAAACTTACAGGGTCAACCAGCCCAACCTTTGCCTCTAGGCAGGACTCTCTAACCTTGGACCAGACCCCAGTTCTCCACACCATCCTTAGAGTCATCTGAAAGGAGACTGCCCCACCTCTTCATGGCTCACCCTTCTAGCCACGAAGTATCTCCTGCAGTCTAACTTAAGTCCCTCTGGCTTCCCTGGCATTTTCTTTGCTGTGGTTCTTCCTCCCCTGCGTATCAACCACCTCTTCTCCAACCCCCTGGTTCTGCCCTAGGAATCCCTCCAAAAATACAAATACCACCCACACCCAGGCTTAGAGATTGTCTTTGAAATACGCTTTCTCACCAACGTTTGGCTCGAGGAGGTTTCTGAAGAGGGGACTACGCATCCTCCAAACCACCCCAAACGCATTGCTTCCCTGGTGGCTTTAGAGGCAGAAAGGATGCCTTGGGGTCCTCTGTCTATGTACATGCTCCTAAGGCGTAAGTTTGGTCAGCCAGAGACGAGATGTGCAACCACCCCGTTGAGCACAATTCCTTGGAGGTCCATCCCACATGTGCCTCTATTTGAACAACTGCTGGCAGAGAAGGTGCTGGAATGGAGTTGCATAAGGAGTGAAATCTGGCAGGGGAAATGGTGGGCGGGGGGGAGGCCTAGGGCCGAAGCCGGTGGAGTACATGCGACCAGAGAAGGGAGTGCGAGGAAAGAAGGAGTAGAGGAAGGAAGGAGAGTAAGAGAGAGAGAGCCGGGAATGAGAGCAGGCTCCCGGAGTCTGGGGCACTCATCTCCATGAGCAGTGTGCCTCTGCTTCCCTCACTGCTCATGGTGTCAGCACCGCGGTCTCTGCACCCGTGAGGCAGGTGGACCTTGGGTGACTTTGACATCATTGGCTCAGGGGCCCTTTCCTGTCTGTCTCACCTGCTGCCTCCCTCTTACTGGCTGAGGACTCCCACAGGCGATTAGGAAGGACTTCGACCTTGTGGCAAAAGCCCTGTCTGTGGTTCTGCAGCTTGGCTAGAAAAGGGTTAACTGGTGGGCACCCTGGGGAGGGGCTTGGATGCTGCTGTCTTTAAGGGGAGAGCTCCCTTCTCCCAAGGCCAGGAGTGAGGGCACCTGTTGTGACCTCCAGGCCATCTCCCTGCCCCACCCCCGGGAGGTGCTGTCACAGCAGCCTCTCCCACAGGTGGCCCACCTTTTGCTGCACTCGATCTCCAGTGGCTCATTCGGCCCCTCTGAGCGGGACCAGGAGGCAGAGAGACTTGGAGCCTAAGTGAGCTGAGGGGTCTTTGGCCAGAGAGTTGGAAGAGGAGGCTGAAACTGTTGCCCAGACGAGACCAGAACATCACCTGTGCACTGGGTTTCTTGGGCTGTTCCTCCTCCCACCTCTTTCTGAGCAGAGGGAAAAGATGCTGAAACCCACCTTTCTCCAGGGCTGGGGCCATGGCATGCACAACCCCACTCCCTCCTGATCTCACTGGATCCCCCCACCCCTAGGACACAGGCTCAGCCCCCAGTGGTCTGGGGCTAGAGGGTGCCCGACTCCGTCTCCAAGTAGCAGCAGGACTCTCTCCTTCCATAGGCACTGCCTCCTCCATGTCCCACTGCTTCCCAGACCTGAGAGACCCTCTTGGAGAAGGTGACAGGATTCAGCTCCGGACACATACCGGCTGGGGCTGCCCCCCACCTCTAGCCCATTACGTAAGCCCCATGGTGCTGGGCAGAAGGACTTCCCTCTCTTTCCAGAACCCCCCAGCTCTGCCCCCTCCCCTCCCCACACCACTCTGGCCCCAGCCCCTTTCCTTACTGGAAAGCCAAACTTTGTGCAAATCCTTCCCTCCCACCAGTGAGGACAGAGGGGAGGGATTTGAGGAGAAGCTAAGGTTGGGAGGGGGAAGGGAAGGAAAGGAATTTCAGCCTGGTGGCCCCAGCCTCTCGCCTTTTGGGATGTGACTGGCCTCAGGACTCTCCTCCCCGAGTCCCAGTTCCTGGACAGGCCTTTGCCCAAACTTGTGCTCCACTCTCCCCTCTCTCTTCCACAGCCTCCCCCTCCGTCCAACTGAAGCAAGACTTTGCAAAGAGGTCACCCTGCAGAGGTAGACCCTGGGTAACCTCAAATCTGAGGACTCCGGCTCAATTCCATGCAGGGACTTCTGGGACAGGCCAGGGCCCAGGGCCTGGCCGAATGGACTGGTCCTGTCCTGGACCGGGTGCCCAGGGCCGGCCCAGGAGAAACTGCCCTCTCCACAGGCAGCTGCCACTGCCCGCTGGCCAACTGGAATTCCTGGACATCCTCCTGGGGTCCAGCTTTTCCGCCAAGCTCGGCCTGATAGAGCCCTGCGGGATGCCGCCCACGTAGACAGGGCGGAGGGGAGCCCCAGCACCCACCCTGAGGTAGACAGGGGCTAAGGGGAGAAGTCAGAATGGCCCCAACCTGCTAGCGTTCCTGTCCCTGTTCCCTCCCAAGTTACAAGGGGGATATTTACAGGAACAGAGCCGGGAGCCCTGGCCCATGACAACGCGCGGGGAAGCCCCTGGGTTGGAGAAGACAAAAGCGTTTGGCACCTACCTGGGGCTAGAGAAGGGTGTTGGCTGGGGCAGGTGGACGCTGCCCGAGTCGGTGAGCCAGGGCTGGCCGGGCCGCCAGCCCCTGGGCCACCCTCCTCTGGGCCCTGGCGGCCTCAGCCACTCGCTGTCCGGGTGCGGCGGCGGCCGCGGCGGCGGTGGCGGGTGAGGGCGCGTGTGTGTGTGAGCGCGCCCGGAGCCACTGCAGCATCTCTGCATCAAGATGTGCTCCTCCCTCTCCCAAGCTCCGCTCACTGGCTGGCTCCGGTCCTCAGCCAACGCTCGGGGGCCCTGGAGATGGCTTCCTTCTGCCCCCCTCCCACCCCCCTTCCGTCCCCACCCTCCTGGCTTTACCTCATTTGCTGTCATTTAAGGACCAGGGAGCGAGCCCAGCGCGCGTCTTCCATAATGCATGGGCGGCTCTTGGACAGGCCGCGGGGCGCTGTCTGGCCCGCCTGTCCTCCCGATCCTGCCCAGCCACACTTCTAGTGCCCAGGGCCGAAGGGGCAGGAGAGGGGCGGGGTGAGGAGGGAAAAGAAAGTGGCTCTTACCCCTCAAATCCTGGAGACCCATGGAGCCAAACCTCCTTGTTTCCCCAGAAATCCTCTATCAGAGGAACAGATCCAAACCAGAAACCCCAGCTTGCTCTGTGGGGCAAGTGGGAGGGAGGGGCTGTCTCTGTTTCCCGGTCCACCCCATGTTCCTCTTTATTGTTTCCCTTCTTCAAAAGTAGTTTGAGCTTTTTGTCAAAATATCTAAATGTTAGAGGACATTTAAAAATACATAGTGAAAGTCCCTCAACCACTGCTCTTAATACATTTAAGCACATGCCCCCAGGTTTATGATTTTCATGTATACAATTACATGGGTTATTAGGGTTATTTCACACAAAAGTGATGACATAAAACAGTAGGACTGGCAAAACACTTTTCACTGTGTAACTGATCTTGGACACTTTTGTGCATCAGTAGGTTTGGATCCAATCCCATTTTTAAGCAACCAGCAGTGCAATGTCATGAAAAATTCCCTGGATTAGGGGTCTGGGTGTCTGAAGTATTCTCTGGGCTCCGCAACCAACTGGCTGTGTGTGCTTGGCTGAGTGCCCTGCCCTCTCTGAGCCTCACTGGTACCTGAAGGGATTAAAAATGGAAACAGTCCCGCCAGCTCTGAGATTCTAAGTGCTCACCCTTGTCAGCGATGCATTTCTCCTGCCCTGCTCCTGTCACATGAGGGAGTGCCCAGGAAGGCTGTGGCCCGGAGGCGGAGGGACCAGCCATCTGCAGCACCAGTCGGCCCTGTCAGGCTGTCACTGTTGTCTCACCCCCCTCTGATCTGCCTGCTGTCCAGCTTGCACAGGCAAGATCGGTGAGCAGTCCAGCTGCTGCAACAGCTGGCAGGGCCAGGCCAGCCTCCCAGTTTTAAATGGCTATACCTGTCAAGCCTGGATCATGGCTCCATGTCTCCCTGAGTGGAGAAGGTCCTGGGGATCTGGGCCAGAATGAGAGGATCTGGAAAAGGAGAAGGAGTCGGGGAAGTTCTGCTGCTCAGCCCCCAAGGCTGGAATGCCTGCCCAGTCCCCACATACGCTCCCCTCCCTTCCTTCTGAGCCCCTCCAAAGGTCTTGCCCAACTTGAGAGACAGTCTTCTTTGTTCCTGATGGGGAGGACTTGAATTTTGCTAATGATGTTTCTTAAATAACGTTGAATGTTATGTAGATAGACACATCAACCCCTTGCCAGGATATCTTTCCCTTCCTGCCCCTGCCCACACTGTCCTTGCCTGTCTGTATGTCTGAGGGCTGGTACATTGGCTCTGAGCTCCTGAGGTGAACCTTGCTCTTTGACACCACTCAAGTTCGCCTGGGCTCCAAAGAGAGGCTCTGCAAGTTCTCTCCCAGCAGAAACCGGCAGGAACAGGTCCTTGCCAAGAAAAGGATGCTATGTCTGCTGCAGGGGACTGATGGGCCAGGAAATTGGCTGGCCCAGGAACCAACTGTCTGAAAATGCTTGCAAGGATTGCTCTAGACGGAGACAGCTGTCTTTGTGACTCTATTTTAGGACAGCTGCTACCCTGTGGTAGGAGCTGGCTCTCTGGGGAGGGTCATTAGCACAGGTGACTTGGGTCTCAAAGACTCAGATCTCAATGCAACCAGCATGCTCCATGTGGACGCTGGCAGACACAATAAGTGAAAACAAGAACATTTGCCAAGCCTAGACTTGGATGGGGAGACAGTTCCCAATGTCTCATCTTCTCACTTGTCTGAAGCTCTCGGTGAAGTCTGGTATGAATGAGTCTGGGGGGATTAGGGGGATCTGCACCACCAGGCCTTGAGGTACTCCTGTTCCTGAGGAGAGAGTGGGGTGGGCATTTGGGGGTGCAGGCTGAGGTTTGCTCATGGGGCCCATTAGCTTGATAATAACAGAAATAATATCTGTTTTGAATGCCTCCCATATGCCAGGAGCTGTGCTAAATGCGTTATCTGAATTACTCGCCCAAGAGGTCCATGTTCTTATTATACTCATTTTTCAGATGCTGCTCAGTAAGAGTAAGGAACTTACTCAAAGGAAACAGTAAACGAGTGGAAGCCTGGGCAATGTGGCGAAACCCCATCTCAACAAAAAACGCACAAAAAGTAGCCAGTGTGGTGGCACACACCTATAGTCCCAGCTACCTAGGAGGCTGAGATAGGAAGATCACCTGAGCCTGGGAGGGTGAGCCTGCAGTGAACTGTGATCGTGCCACTGCACTCCAGCCTAGATGACAAAGTGAGGGCTGGGATCGGCCTCCAGCATCCTGGCTTAGCCACCATGCTGTGGACTCCAGCTACCTACTGTCTGTTCTTTTGAGGTGGGCAAAATAGGGGGCAGAACAGTTTCTTCTTCTTTGATGACAGCCAGAGCCTAGAATCTTCAGTGCAGCTGACCATAAGGGCCGCCTCTCCTTTCTGTGGCCAATCAGTATGACTCTATGTCATACTGGGACCCCATATCTCAAAGTTGAGTCCCCACAGACTTTTAAGGAGGGCAAGAAAGGGCCTGCTGAAGATAATCAGGTGATTAATCAAATGGCTTATAAATTTGTCTGCAAACATGTGGTGTTCCCTTGGTGGTGGTGGGTGGGGGTCAGAAGGCATTTTGAGGGCCACCCAACCCTGCCCCGACCATCTGCTTCTTCCTACTGTAGCCGCACAAGATTGATAGTAATGGAGTCCAGTGGGTCTCTCTAACCGATCAAGAAAGGACCTTTAGGCCCTGTCCCTGGGGACAAGTGGGAAGGAGATGAGACCCTGCCATGGCCCCAGGATGCTACAGCTTTGCTGTCTCTTTCCTCACCAGTCCCCGCCTCACCTCTCCTCTCCTGGCCTCTTCAGCCACCAGCATCTTTGCCCAGACCCTTTTCCCGGGAGGCCATGTATTTATGGAGCAGCTCCTCTGCCTGGAATGTAGGGATCCAAGGGCCAGGGGATGCAGTCTTCAAAGTGCCGGTGACCTTTTTGGAAGCAGTGTAACAGTGGTAACAGGACTGTCCATCCACAGCTCTGGGGAAGACTGATATGGCCGTGAGGCAAAGCTCTGCAGACAGACCCGTTTGACACCAGTCCTGCTACTGAGGAGCTGTGAGGCCATGGGCGAGCCGCATACCTCTTCACCCAGAATGTGGGGATGAATACACACACCTCACTGAGCTGATGTGAGTGCTGAATTACACGTGAAGTATCTAGCACAGCAGGTGCTCGGAAAATGCCAGGATCTCCCTTGTGGGATTTAGCCTCCCCCTCCTGTAAAACAAGGATATGAGGCAGAACAGGAAGGGCTGCAAGTAGTTGGGGTGGCTCTGAATTTGTAGTCAAGAGAACTGGACTGTGTCCCAGCTCTGTCACTCTTACCTGGATGACACTGGGCAGGTAACAGAATGACACTTAATTGCCCAGAGAATCCATTTCTTCATCAGTAAAATAGGAATGACCCTACTCCTATCTAGGATGGTAGTGAGGATACATGAATTAAACATAATGGTTTTTAAAAGCACTTTGAATTACAAGGTGCCATATCAAATACTGATGGTCATTCCCTCAGCTATGCAATTCAGAAAGTAGGGATTATCTCATCACTCCGTATTCTCCCAGTCCCCCACCCTCCTGCTTAGCACTGTGCCTGGTGCATAATGGAGACTCAATAGATATTTGTTGACTGGGTGAATGAATGAAAGAGAATAGCTATAGTAAACATTCAGAGGATGAGGAGAGAGGGAGGTAGGATGTGGGTGAAGGTTTCAGTGGGGGTGGGTGGGTGCATCTTGAATTGAGCCTGGATGGACAGAGAGGAGGTGGGGAATACGTTTCTGGCATAGGGGCATGTGGTGTGGCAGGAGCCAAGAAGTGGGGCCTGGGAAGAGCATGATTTGTGTAATGCCTGGAGGAGCCCAGTTGACCTAGCAGCGGTGCTGGAAGGAAGATCTCAATGCCCTGTCTGCATTTGCCTTCCTAATTTCACATGAGGGCCCAGAGGGGTCTGTGGCCCGGAGGGGCCTAATTATTCTCTTTGCCATTTCAACCTGGAGCTCTTGCAGTTCCTTTTTCAGGCTTATAATAGATGATGCTAATGTCATTATTAATATTTAATAGTAATGATGCTAATAATGCCCTGCATTTATGTGGTCTCTCCAAAGAGCTCAAAGAACCCTGAGTTCTTTTTTTTATGAAACAATTTGGCTAGTGTGGAAGGTGGGAGGGCAGGAGGGCAGGGCAGTAGAGAGGGACTGAGTCACAAAGAAACCAAAGCCAGAAGGGTGAAATGATTGGGCCAAGGGCACAGAGCAGTGGGGGTGGAGCTGGGCTAGGACTGGGTCTGTGGGTTCCCTGCCTGGAGCTCTGTCCTTGACTCCCCCAGGTCATCTGGGTTTAAGGAGGATGTTCCTGGTGGGGGCATCTTTTGGACCTGGTAAGAGCCATGCCATCCAGAGGATATGAGAGAACAGTCTTGGGGGCACCTATGACCCTGGAAGTGAGCTGGGCTGAAGAGCAGATAACCTTTGGCTCTGTCTGTCCTTTACTAAGCCTGCCCAGGGTGGCTAATAGGGAGCCATGGAACATGGGAGGTGGAAAGGGTAGGCGGGGACACTGGAGTCCTGTACTAGATTCTGCAGGCCTCCCTGAGCCTTAATCCAGACCCCTATTTTCCAGGATCTCTGGGTGTCTGATGTACAACCTCTTGGAAGTAGTTTCAATCAGCCCACGTCAGTGTGGAATCTCGGGGCTGCTGTATAGCATTACACAAGGAGCTCCTCCATGAAGAGCAATGTCAGTGGTGCCCCCAGGAAGGAGACAGTGCAGAGTGGTTGGAAGGCCTTGGAGTCAGACAGATCTTGATTCCAATTCCATCCACCTTATTGATTGGCTGTGTGACCATAGGCTTCTAAGACTCAATTTCATCGTCTGTAAAGTAGAGGAGAGGCTCTGCTTCAAAAGGCTGTGTGGATCAGCCATGGCGGGGTACACATACATGTTGGACAGTAGTGGAGGAGGGAGTGGGCATTTCAAGGTTCTGGCATCAGTGGAGGGAGTGTCCAGTGTGGGTGATGCCAGCAGTGGCGTCCTGGCTGGACGTTGCCCAGTTGTGACCTCAGCCTGTCTCTGCTGGCTGGTCTGTGTTGGCTCCTGCCAATTTCTCAGTCGACTTCTTTAGTCTTTCCATTGATTCTATGATTGACTTGATAGATTTCTGGTGAATTCCATTTCTGTTTACAATGGCCAAAGTCTATTTATGCTGCCTGCAACTGAGAACCTAGACTGATTCAGGACTGAAAGCTTCTAGCACAGTGTTTGACACAAAAGATGTGCTCAATAAATGATAACCAGAAATTGTTAGAAAATATTGTATTCATTCATCCTGATACCTTGTATCAGATATTGCACCAAGTGCTGGGGATACAGAGGAGAATAAGGCACAGTGAGTACTCGTGAGGAGCTCACAGTTTAATGGTGGGACTGACGTGTACAAATAATCAGAATCCAATCCTGTGAATGCTCTAACCCAAGTTGGCACGAAGTATCATGGAGGGGCATCAGCCTTGGTCTAGGGAGGCTTGGGAGTGAGAAAACATTTTAACTGTGTCTTGAAGGAAGACTCTGAGTTTATCAGGTAGACCAGGTGTTTGTGGTATGAGCTGGAGGAGGCAGGGAAGAGATGGTGCCAGGAAGAAGCAACAGCTTGTGCAAAGGTGACGACAGCGTGGCAGATTTGAAAGGGAGTTGGTCAGCATGCCTGGTGTTGAGGGTGCAAGGAAGGGCTGAGGCTGGAGTGGTAGGCTGGGGCCAGTCCATGATGAGCATTATAAGCCCTTGGGGCCTTTATTAAGCTCAATGGGGAACTGTTGGAAGGATCTGAGGATGTAAGCAACACCTGCAAGGCTGAGACTTGTGCTTTGAAGAGTCTACTGTGGGGTGGCAGGGAGGTGGAGTGCACAGAGCAGACGCCTACCTGGAAGTGGGAAGCCTGACGAGTCGGGCATTGCAGCAGGTGGTAGATGAGGTGACAGAGACCTGGAGGGGTCCTTCGACATGGAGCTCAGACCTGTGCTGGCCAGCCACAGGTCTTCACTTGGATGCCCATGGGCCTCTCATGTCACCACAGGATATTCGAACTCCCACCTGTGATGGTCAGTTTTATGGGTCAACGTGGCAAGTCTATATATAGTACGTGGTCATTTAATCAAACATGAATCTAGGTGTCGCTGTGAAGGCATTTAGTAGACATGGTTAACATCTTCAGTCAGTTGGCTTTAAGTAAGATTATTCTCAATAATGGGGGTAGTCTTCATCCAATCAGTTGAAAGGCCTAAGGAGCACAGAGGTTTCCCTGAGACATAAGCAGTTCTGCCCCAAGCCTGCAGCATCAGTTCATGCCTGAGAGTTTCCAGGCTGCTGGCTTGCCCTACAGAAAACTGACTTGCCAGACCCCAAATTGTAAGTCAAATTCTTGAAATAAACTTCATAAGCCCAATCATAAACCCTGATTGATACACACTTTCACCCTCTCTATCTGCTCCTCCTGGGTTCCTTGCTGTCTTAGTAACTTGGGCTGCTAACAGAATACCATAGACTGGGTGGCTGAAACAATGGAATTGTATTGCTCACAGTTCTGGAGGCCGAAAAGTCCAGGATCAAGGCATCAGCAGACAGTGTCTGGTGAGGGCTCCCTTCCTGGTGTGCAGATGGCCGTCTTCTCATTGGATCATCACATGGCAGAGAGCAACAGAGCAAGCTCTCTTGTGTCTTCTTATAAGGGCACTGATCCCATTCACAGGAGCTCCACCCTCACAACCTAATTACCTGCTAAAGGCCCTGCCTCCTAATGGTATCACATTAGGGGTTTAGGTTTTAACATATTATTTTGGGGGGGACATCTGCCTCCATGAGTGGCACCCTCCAGACTTTTCCATCTTCTGTGGCTCCGATCTCTCCTCAACCCCACCCCCAAGTCCTGCCAACCACTCAGGCCTGCTGACTCTGTTGCCCCTGAAAGGCCTCTCCTATGCATCCTCTGCCTTCCCAGCCTTCCTCCCAGTCTTAGCTCTGGCCCTCCCTAGTTTTCACCTGCATTCTTATGTCCTCACGAGGCCTTTCAGTCTCACCCCTCCCATTCACTTTCCAGATCTGCAGTCAGAATGAGCTACCAAAAATGCAAATCAGATTGAGTTACTCTCCTGCTAAAAATTCTCCAGCATCTCTTGCCTCCAGGTAAGATTCCAGGCTCCTTCCCATGCCACACAGGGCTCATTGGGATAGTGTAGTTTGATCCTTCCTCAGTCTACCTTCTTCTCTTGTCTTCTCCTGACTTACTCCAGCCTGATTGACCCACTTGCCATTTCTGGAAGGGGCTGGACTCTCTCATTTCACGCTCTTTGTGCTGTTCCTTGCTTGTAATAGCACTCTTCTGTCTTATGTATACCTGGTTAAATTCCCCTGGCTCTCAAGATGTAGGCCAGCAGTCTCTCTCCAGACACACTCTCGGCTCTTCCTGTAGATGGTAAGTGACCCTCTGTAGTGCCCTTATCCTTTCCTAGGCATCCTGCTTACTAATCTCTATGCAGATGGAGTGTCTCCACCACTGCATCTTATATCTTTGTACCCTGAGCAAAGTGTCAAAGGCCCGATATATATTTGGGGTTTTTTTCTGTTGGTTTTTTGAGACAGGGTCTGGCTGTGTTGCCCAGGCTGGAGTGCAGTGGCTCGATCTCAGCTCACTACAACCTCCGCCTCCTGGGTTCAAACCATCCTCCTACCTCAGCCTCTCAGGTAGCTGGGACTACAGGCATGCACCACCATACCTGGCTGATTAGTTGTTTTTTGTAAAGAAATTTGTTTTTTGTGAAGACAGGGTTTCACCATGTTGCCCAGGCTGGTCTCAAACTCCTGCGCTCAAGCGATCCACCCATCTCAGCCTCCCAAAGTGCTGGGATTATAGGTATGAGCCACTGTACCCCGCCCACTAATACATATTTGTTAAATGAATGGATGAGTGGGTCATTCTGTTCCTCTCTGGGGGTTCACAATGGAGGTAGACAGGTCCATGTTGGGGCACAATTGGCTACTTCTGTCTCCACCCTGGGTGCCCTGGAAGCAGGAGCAGTACCAACCTAAGTAGAACCAATTATCCCAAGCAGATGCAGAATTGCACCAGGGCACACAGCATGGAGAGGGGAGCATGAGCCAGGTTTCACTCTTTATTCACCGCCTCAGCCAGGTGTCATCATGCAGGGCCCATTGGAGAAGCTGTCCACCAGGGTCAGAGGATGAGCCCGAGCTGGCAGAGGCTATGAGGTGGGTGCAGACCTCCCTGGGAGGTAGACTGAGGTCCAGGTCCACCTTTCTGGATCCCCAGGGTGTGTGTGGTCTGTGCTCAGAAGGGTCCCATGCTTGGTTTAATGCTCTTCTGCCGCTGTCTTGGAATTTACAATAACTTTTGAACAAGAGGCCTAGTATTCTCACTTTGCACTGGACACTGCAGGTTATGTTGCTGGTCCTGCTGAGGTCAGTGGGGTTGCCCCACTGAAAATAGTACCTGGAGTTACTGGGCCAAAGAATGATCCTCCTCCCTGTCCTAGAGGACCAGTCCTCCATTCGCAACTTCAAACCCTGCCCTTGGCTTTCTTAATCTCCTAGGAGCCGGTCAACAGGGCCCCAGGTGTTTCGATCCCTCTGAGATCCTGTAAGCCAGCGGCATACAGTGTGCTAAGAATGCATTTTACATTTTTAAATGGTTGAAAAAATCAGAAGATGTTGTGACACGTGAAAATCATATGAAATTCAAATTTCAGTGTTCATAAATAAAGATTAATTGGAACACAGCCACGCTCATTCATTTATGTATTGTCTGTGGCTGCTTTTATGCCACACCTGCAGTTGAGTAGTTGCAACAGAGGCTGTATGAAGATATTCATTCAGCAAAGCTGAAGATATTTACTATCTGGCTCTCTACAGAAAATGTTTGCTGATCCCTGGTTTAAGCCATCCCTCTGTCACCTGCAGCCTAGGAATCAGAAACCAGGGGGATGCCAGTCACTGACACTTAGGTGTTGGGTTTCTTTTTTGCCTTAGCTCAGTGGTTGTCGACCAGGGAGCCATTTGGCAAGGTCTGGAGGCATTTGTAGTTGTCACAATAGGAGTGTGTGTGGGGTAGAAGGTGTGTTGTTGATGTCTAGTGGGTAGAGGTGAGGACGCTCCTAAGCATCCTGCAGCGCCCAAGAAAACCCCCACCACCTAAGAATTACCCAGCCCGAAGGATCCCCATGCTAAAACTTAGGGTAGGGCCAGGCCGGACTCCCAGTGGGTCTTATGGGCTGGGGGACCAGCCAGAACTTCACTGCTTTGGAATTAATTGAGCGCTCCAAAGACTGTGTGTGCACTGAGGGAGGGGGCCCTGGGAAGGACCAAGCATGAGTCTTCTCCCTTCCTTGGCACCTTGTGGTTCCTATACCTGCTAGGGGCCCTGGGCAGGCCTCAAATGGAAAACAGCCACTTTCCCTAAGGTACAGGATAGGTGTCCATCTGCTTGGCCAGGTGAGCTTGACCCCGGGAGGGGAGATGGTTATCGAGGCTGCCAACCGTGGTCATAGGAAGGGGTGCCAGGAGCCAGGGATGCAGAGAGGGAACTGGAGGTGCCCCTAGGGGACCAGGTGAGCAGGGTGTCCAACTCAGGTGGAAGGAGCGTGAGGCTGGGAGAGCCTTGAGGAAAAGCTGGCACGGCTCCCACCCAACCTTCTGGAGAGTAAGAAGAACAGATGCTGTGGCTGTCAGATGAGATGCTCCTGGTACTTTGGGAAATGGCAGAATTAACAAAAGGACAGTTGCTTTCAGGGAACACAAGCAGGGGTGCAGTGTGTACAGCTGGGCTGGCCTCTGAGGACTCCTTTTCCTTGAAGGGCAAGGAGCAGGGGTCCTCTTGCCTGGCCTTTGGGCTGGTTTAGATTGGGGTGGTGGGGAGGGAGGATGGAGGCCGAGTCATCGGGCCTGGGGACAGAATGGGGTCAAGTTAGAGCCAGAGCCAGGCCCAAGGCTGCACATAGCTTGGAGTCTCGTAAATGGCAAGGCTGTCTGGAGGTAATCTCATCTATCCCTCTGCCTCTGGGTCCAGCCTCAGCAGATGGCATCTTGCCGGTGGAGGACCCAAGCAGAGGGGCCCTCAGCAGGAATGAGAATTCGTCAGCTGTTACATGCAAAGCCCCCAGAAGAAGCAGACAGTTCTCTTTGGAAGCTGCATGGACAAAGAGGCACGTGCGGGAGGCTTCTGCAGGGAGCCTGCCCCTTCTCCTAGTGGAGAGTGGGCAGTGAGAGTGATGGGGGCTGGGCACGGTGGCTCACGCCTGTAATCCAAGCACTTTGGGAGGCTGAGGCGGGTGGATCACGAGGTCAGGAGATCGAGACCATCCTGGCTAACACGGTGAGACCCCGTCTCTACTAAAAATTACAAAAAATTAGCCGGGCGTGGTGGCAGCCGCCTGTAGTCCCAGCTACCCGGGATGCTGAGGCAGGAGAATGTCGTGAATCCAGGAGGTGGAGCTTGCAGTGAGCTGAGATCATGCCATTGCACTCCAGCCTGGGCAACAGAGCGAGACTCCATCTCAAAAAAAAAAAAAAAAAAAATGATGAAAGTGGTGTGGCCTCATCCTGAATGACCTGGAGAAGAGGCGGGACATTGTGATTAGCATTGTGTGGCTAGAGAAACTCAGGAAGACTTGGCATAGACTAGGCTAGCTGGGTCCCACCTAGAGGCAGGAGGATTAGACTCCATGCTCCTAAAATCCATTAAAAGAATAGGAAAAGAGAAGGAGGATATGCGATTGCCCGTGTGGATGGTTTTAATTGCAATGCAGAACTCATATAGACTCAAAGAAAACTCTTTCTAATGCTGAGATGTGGGATGACAGATAGGAGGCCGGGGGTTGTGGCATCTTTCCCAGGACCTGCCTGCCAGGTCTGGTGGCCACGGGCTGGCTAAAATTCCCCTGGCCAGGGGCGTTGGGGGCACAGCTTTGTCCTTTCTGGCAGACCCAGAGCTTCCTTGCTCCTGGAGCTGCAGCAGCTGAAGTATGGGGTGGGAGATGGGGCGGGGGAGCCGGGACTACCCTGCCCTCTGGAGGCCCTGGGCATTAGCCCAGAGAGCCTTCAGCTGAGGAGGCCGCCTGCCCATCTGCAAAGTGCACTGGCTATGGGTTAAGCCCATAACTGGAAGGGTGAGCAAGGCCAGAGGGCAGGGGACAGCAGACAGCTCGGAGGGTTCATGGCCTCATTTGCTGGAGTGTCATCCCTCTCCCTGTCACAGGTCTCTCCTGGGCCAGCTGACAGATGCGCCCTGGAGGAGAGCGGGGGGCCTCCTCCCCATGGCCGGCCTCCCCTCTCTCCTACCCCCTTTCCTGCTGGCTTTCCCTGAAGCCGCTGCATTGTTAGCTGCAGGCCTCTGGGGACAGACTTCAGATGGAGGGGAGCGGGTGTGTGTTTTGTTTTGTAGGAGGGAGTCTCTGAACCAAGAACCTATTTGGCTAATGAAGTCGTAATTACTCCCGGGCTCACTAATAGGATGAAAGCTGGGGGCTCACTGAAAAGCCACTGATGGACCTGCGAGAGTGGTCTGAGGGCTCTGAGGAGGGGCTGGAGAATGGGAAATGGAAGGAGGTGCACGTCGGGGTTAGGGAGGGAGAGGAAAGGGGGCATAGAGGCCCTGGTCTGGAGTCTGCCTGCTTCTGGGAACCAAAGTCACACCTACATATTCCTCAGCTTAGCATGGGATGAGCTGCCTGAGATTTACCTTCCTGCCTGTGCTTGCCTTAAACTTTCCCCAACTGGCCACAGCCCCAGCTGCCTGCTTTCATAGGAGGATAGGGGGCTGTGGAGGGTCTGGGGCAGCTGAAAATCCCAAATGATTGCTCTTTGGCTTTGGAATGAGTCTATTTCTAAGTTTGTGTATTTTTTCCTCCCAGAAAAGCCCTCAGCTCTTTCAGATGCGGTCTGGTGGCTGTCATTTGAAATGTGAGTCTGCTTTCTCTGAGGACGCATTAGCTCATGTGGAAGGTGGGGTGGTACATTTGCTGTGCGCTGTGGGAGCCAGTTTTGGATTTAGCGCTTGATGTGTGGAATCTGTAAGACAAGGGGAGTGGACCTGGGCTCACTGCAGCCCTGACATTCCATGGGTCTGAACCACAGGCACATAACTGAGAGGGGACTGGGGGCTCTCCTGGGGCCCTGGGTGGGCCCTGTGCACGTCCCCCGCAGTCAACTGGCAGCCTCACCCACGCCAGCCACGCCAGGGCACGCCCTGCAGAAAACTTGGGAAAGAGGTTGATGCAGTGATTTGGAAGGAAAGATTTTCTGTGTGTTTTTTGCTTTTCATGGAGATTGTTGCTGGGACTTGATAGGGAGAAGGATGGAAGACGTCAGCTCCTCTGGGCCTCAGGGCTGACTGCATTGATGTTGGTCTTCACCAGACCATCCTTCCCTGAGGAGGGGTGTTGTCAGCATTGAGAATGAAGGAACCCCGAATGCCTATGGCCTGGAATAAGCTCTAAGCTTGGGAGTCAGGCTCCATATCTTGGAGTAAAATGACCCCAGGGAGGTAACTGCATCCACGTCCACGGGGACTGGTGCTGTGGGGCTTGTGGAAAGGACGTTGGCTGAGTCCTGTCCTGGGGTCATTCTCTCTTGGGACAAACCCAGGCCCTTGGACATCCAGCCTTATCCTCTTCTGCCACATGGGTTGTCGGGTGAGTTGAGGGTCATGCTGTGTCCTAACAGCCAGGCTGGAGCTAGAAGGAGCGGGAGGGAGGGAAGTGAAGGATGGACTGTCCTTTCTGATGAATGAGGGTGGGTTGCTGGGCTTTAACGGGAGACAAGAGCACTTAGGGGACTTGGGGAAAGTTAATTAATGGGGCTGTAGTGTGAAACCCAGCTCTCAACACTCATCACTGGCCCTTACATCCAGCCACCTGGAACCTGGTAAACTTGCTTTTAGGATGGGAAATATTCCCTGCCCCCTCCGCGCCCCAACGCCAATACTCCACGGACTAAACCACTAGCTGGGCAATAAATACAGTAATGCAGACAGCTTGAATACAAATGGGATCTGGTTACCCTGCAGGGACCGCTGGGTCCCAAAGATCAGTCAACATGTATTTATGGACCCCCACACACCATGTGTGAGGCACAGGACTGGGGGCCACAAAGGTACAAGAGGCATGAAGTACTGGCCCTGCCCTCCACAGGTTTGCAGCCTGGCCAGATACAGGAGAAAATTCCTGCAATATCAGACAAGTCCCTGCTGGAGGAGCAAGAAGATTGAGAAACGCTCTCAAGAGAGACAGCCCTATGGGCCAAGGGGATTATGAGAAATGGATTTGAGCCTGCTTTGAAGGATGGGGAGGATTTTCGAAGGAGGGTTTTGAGTCTGGAAGAACATTTGGGTAGACAGCAGAGGGGAAAGTGTAAAGTGATTCATTCATTTATTTAAATTTAATACATTATTATATAGTACTTACTATGCCTCAGACACTTTTCACATTTCAATTGATCTGATCCTTACAACAACCTACAAAGTAGCTACAATGACAACCCTTATTTTGTAGATGAGGAAACTCAGGCAAAGAGAGGTTCAGTCAGTTGCCTGAGGTCGCACAGCTAGTGCCTGACCTGTCTGCAGAGACCTGGCTCTTACTTGGTACTTAGGACACATTTGGAGAAAGCTGAGCGCCTGTGACTTTGCTGCCCCCTCATCACGTGACCACGAGCTGCCTGGCACCTACAACCTTCTCCTGGGCTCTCTTGGGACATTCAGGAACCTGCACGTCCTGCTACCCAGAGCAGAGGAGGGGGCGAATGGTTGCGGAGGCATGTTGGAGAATTGGCAGAGGCTGCTCTGGCATGATGCCTTTGAGACACAGGCACCAGGGCTGGTTCTTCACAGGGAGGCCCATTCATACCCCAAGCACAGTAGTGAAAGTGGAGGTTTTTTAGTCAGACTGAACTGGCAGCTAGTTCTGGTTTTGTCATTTACCTTGGGCAAATTATTCTGCTATTTGGGTGGGGTGCAGTGGCTCATGCCTGTAATCCCAGCACTTTGGGAGGCTGAGACGGGTGGATCACCTGAGGTCAGGAGTTTGAGATCAGCCTGGCCAACATAGTGAAACCCCGTCTCTACTAAAAATACAAAAATTAGCCAGGTATGGTGGTGAGCACCTGTAATCCCAGCTACTTGGGAGGCTGAGGCAGGAGAATCGCTGGAAACCGGAAGGCGGAGGTTGGAGTGAGCTGAGATCATGCCACTGAACTCCAACCTGGGTGACAGAGTGAGACTCTGTCTCAAAAAAAAAAAAAAAAAAATTATTCTGCTATTTGGAGTCACAGTTTCCTCATGCATAACAGGATGTAAAGCTACCTACGTCAAAGGGCTGGTGTGCAAGCTAAAAGAGAGCATTTGCATAAAGTGCACATCACTGTGCCTCACGCAGTTGGTTTCAACAATATTCATTTCCCTTCTCCTCTTAAGTCACTTAAATGTAAATGTGTTGTGACCCAAATACCATCTGCTGCCTTCTTGCCTCTTTGACAGCAATGTATAAACAGCTCAGTTCCCTGCCAATTCCATGGACTGTGAAAGTCCAAGCCCCCCTTGCAAATTTTGCTAATTCCTGGGAGTTGGTTCATGCTCTGATCCCTCTATTCTTCTGCAGTCTCTATGCCCCGCATCAATTTGGATGTAAAATCCAGCAACTTTGCTAGCTTGCATAAAACATCCATTCACAAGAAGCAAATTCACAAATGTAGTAGGCTTGATTGCCAATTCGGGGGACTTGAAGAAGGGTCACATCCAGGCATACATAGCTTTCTCAGTGTGTCCCTCTCATCTGGGGGCCTCAAGTATGATGTCTGCATCAGCATCACCTGGAGGGTTTGTGAGAACGCAAATCCCAGAGTTTCTGATACAGTAAATCTGGGGTGAGGCCCAATAATGTGTTTTTTAGTAGAGACGGGGTTTGAACATGTTGGCCAAGCTGGTCTCGAACTCCTGGCCTCGAGTGATTCACCTGCCTCAGCCGCCCAAAGTGCTAGGATTACAGGCATGAGGCACTGTGCCCAGCCAAGAATGTGAATTTCTACAAGTTCCCAGGTGGTTCTGATACTGCCGGTCTAGGGATCACCTTTTGAGAACCACTCCTCTAATCTCCCTTCTGCTGTTTCTTGCTCCTCACTTGCTGCCCCCTGGATTGCCCTGGATATCCAAAATCTCGCCCTCTCTATTATGCAAAGCTCTCCCCAGATGCTATCTGCAACCTCTCTACCCAGATCAAGCCTGGACCCTTCATGTACTAGGATTCAGCCTTTTGAGAGGGCAGTTGGGGTTTTAAGCACAGGAGATGTCCTTGTGTGTGTTTGTTTCAGTGTGGGAGAATCCCTGTCCTCTAGCTGCTCACTCTCTGCAGTGGTCTCTGCGCGAAGCTGAGCAGTCAGACCTCTTGTTTGGGTTCAGTGTGGGTGAAGTGAGTTTCCAGTGAACTCCAGCCAGGGCTGACGATCTGTGTGCAGACTCAGCCGAGACCCAGGTCTACACAAAGGCATGCTTCTTGGTGGTGGTGGTGGGGAGGGTGTGGAAGGAGGGAGTGTGTGGCTGGGGCTAATCAGCAGCAAATTCTGGGGTGGGAATGGGAGTGAGGGTTGGGGGCTGGGATCTGGGGGCTGGGCTGTTGGGCCACAGCTGTGGCTCCAAATTGCTCTGAGGCCCGCTGCCTGGTCGGTGCTCCAGCAGAAACTGACATCAAACAAATGGGCTCTGATGCATTAAGTGGGGAGGCGGATGCTGAAATGGGTCCCCCTCCCCCGCCTTTCTCCACCTAAAATAATGTTGGACAGGAGAGACCTCCTTGATGAGAAAGGCTGTAATGAATTCCCAGATTCCAGCCCTTTGTGGGCAGCTGGGCAGAAGGGGACACAGCCTTCACTCTTAATAAAGATGGGAAGATGGCCTGTGCCCTCCCCACTGGGCCTGCTAATCCCACTCCAAGCTGGAGATTAGCATTTCTAATGGGCTGGGAGGTGCAGCCTTCAGAAGACTCAGGGATGACAGATACTCTGGTGGGTCCCTGGGGCTCTGAAGAGAGGCGGGCGCTTTGTCTGGCCTCAGTTGCATCGAGGTTGGCTTTCTTCAAACAACACGCTTGCCTCATCTCTCCACTTCCGTTCCATTGAGCGGAGGTGTCTATTCTAGAAACTGAGCCGATGGATTGCCCCCACGTGTCATATCCAAGAATCCAGTATCCAAAGAGGATGATATGAAAAGCTTGAATTCACCCAGCCAGTATTTTTCAAAGGAATGTTGTCTCATTCATGTATTCATATTCATTCATTTTGTCCCTCAGTTGGCACTTGCTACGCGCCGAGCACTTAACTGTGGATGCAGGTGAAAAACTGGTCTTTTGTACTGGGGATGTTCACAGTTTAGTGAAAGAAAGATAATGAGGCTGGGTGCAGTGGCTCACATCTGTAATCTCAGGGCTTTGGGAGGCCGAGGTGGCAGGATTGCTTGAGGCCAGGTATTCAAGACCAGCCTGGGCAACATAGTGATACCCCATCTCTATAGAAAATAAAATAAATTAGCCGAGCATAAGTGGCAGTGCCTGTAGTTCCAGCTACGTGGGAGGCTGAGATGGAAGAATTGCTTGAGCTGAGGAGTTTGAGGCTGCAGAGAGCTGTAATAGTACCACTGCACTCCAGCCCTGGGTAACAGATGAGACCTTATCATTAAAAAAAAAAAAAAGAAAAACACAATGAACGTCGTATCCCAGACCCCATTAGACATAAAATAGGTGCTCTAGGGGCACAGTGAGGGGGTCTAAACCAGACTGCAAATGTGTGTGTGTGTGTGTGTGTGCATGTGTGTGTGTGTGTGCGCGCGCGCACATGTGTGTGTGTATGTGTGTGTGCAGGGCTGTTAGGGCAGACAGTGTTCCCTGAGCTGCCTTCAAGGAGTCTCGGAGGAACGGCCTGTAAGGAGAAAAGGGCCTAGAAGGGCTTGGAGTGGGAAAGAGAAAGGAGAAGAAGAGGAGGAAGAGCCCAGAAGGATTGGGGAGTGGTGTGGAAGGTCAAGAGAAGAGTGTGTCAGGCAGACCCACCTTTGGGCCATAATTTATCCATTGAGCCCATATTTATTGAGCCCTTTGCCCAAGACACTCTAATGTTGCTTTTGTTTACTTGACTTTCTCTCATGACAGTCTGGGATTTCTACTTATCTTATGCTGTTAATTGGCACAGAGTAGGTTGTTAATACATACTTTTGAATTGAATCGAAAACCCTGGGAAGTGTGAGAATTTTTTGCTGTCAGGGAAAGCTGGAAATAGTTGGAATGGATAGAATTTGGGGTACTTGTGGGGAGTGGTGAAAAAATGAGGATTGAGAGGTGAGGGTCAGATCACCAAAGGTCTAACATGCCAAATCATGGAGTTTAGATTTTATCTAATGTAGCTAATGAAGGTTTCAAGTAAAGGAATGACATGATCAGTTTTGTATTTTAGAAGCTCCCTCTGGCTACAGTTTCGTGAGGGAGTAGGCAACACAGGAAGCAGGAACACTCAATTCAGGCCACGAGAGCTTGGACTAAGGGTGAGACAGTGCATATGGATATGAGGGACAAATTTCAAAGACAGCGTGTGAACTTGAGAATGATGAGAAAGGATATTCCTGCCAGGCGCGGTGGTTCAGGCCTGTAATCCCAGCACTTTAGCAGGCTAAGGCAGGGTAGATGGCTTCAGCCCAAGAGTTTGAGACCAGCCTAGGCAACATAGTGAGACCCTGTCTCTAGAAAAAATACAAAAAAAATTAACTGGGCATGGTGGTGGGTGCCTATAATCCCAGCTACTCGGGAGGCTGAGGTGGGAGGATAGCTTGAGCCTGGGAGGTCGAGGCTGCAGTGAGCCGTGATTGCACCACTGCACTCCAGCCTACGTGACAGAGGAAGACCCTGTCTCAAAACAAACAAACAAAAAACCACAAAAGAGAGAGAGAAAGATTCTTTCTCATATTTCAAGGAGTAAAGAGGGAGGTTCAGAGGTGTGTGACTTCCCCGAGTTACCCAACAATTCAGGAGGAGCTGGACCTGGAAATAAGGTCCCATTTTAGCCTAAGCAATAATCCCTCAAGTCAATGATCCGTTCTGAGGACATTTTTTTTTTTTTTCTTTTTTGCACCCACCCTGTCTGTTCTGAGGACTTTGAAGGAAGAGTAAACACAGGTGGGTTGGACAGTTACTCGGTGGTTCTTTGTCAGAGACTTGGGTCTGCATTTTTAGGGGAATTCATTTGCCCTCATTCCCCATTATAGCCTATTCCTAGAAACTATCCGTTAACTTTCTACAAGAGCAGAACCACCTCTTAGTGCTCACTCCAACCTCCACACCACCCCGAGGAAAGGGAGGGCGGAGGTTACAATGTCTGGGGGTCCCTCATGTCTTATGCTGCCTGGGTGAGGCTCTTTGGCCACTCCTCAGTGAGAACCAGCACACCTACGGATATGTTGTGGTGCTATCCAGGGGACATGGAGAGAGCCAGGCACTGCCTCTCAATCAGCACAGCCCCCTCTGTCTCTTTTCCTTTTTTTGTTTTTGAGATGGAGTCTCACTTTGTTGCTCAGGCTGGAGAGTAGTGTCACGATCTTAGCTCACTGCAACCTCCGCCTCTTGGGTTCAAGTGATTCTCCTGCCTCAGCCTCCAGAGTAGCTGGGACTACAGGCATGTGCCACATCACCCGGCTAATTTTTTTTTTTTTTGTATTTTTAGTAGAGATGGGGTTTCACCATGTTGGTCAAGCTGATCTCGAACTTCTGACCTCAAATGATCCACCCACCTCAGCCTCCCAAAGTGCTGGGATTACAAGTGTGAGCCACTGTGCCAGGCCCCTATTTGGTTGCTGGTCAAGATTCCTTTGAGTCTACTGAGAGGAGTTTTTGGTTTGTAGTAAGCTGTTTTATTTATTCTTTTTTTTTTTTTTTTTTTTTTTTTGAGACGGAGTCTCGCTCTGTGGCCCAGGCTGGAGTGCAGTGGCCGGATCTCAGCTCACTGCAAGCTCCGAA